>NW_027617635.1:0-106000 GCF_964187855.1 Myxine glutinosa | reverse complement strand
AGTGTTTTTTCCACACTAATACAAGTGCAAAAGTGGTTTCCTGCACCAACACAAGTGCGAAAAGTGGTTTTTCAACACTAACACAAGTGCGAAAAGTGGTTTTTCAACACTAACACAAGTGCGAAAAGTGGTTTTTCCACACTAATACAAGTGCAAAAGTGGTTTCCTGCACCAACACAAGTGCGAAAAGTGGTTTTTCAACACTAACACAAGTGCGAAAAGTGGTTTTTCAACACTAACACAAGTGCGAAAAGTGGTTTTTCAACACTAACACAAGTGCGAAAAGTGTTTTTTACAAACTAATACAAGTGCAAAAGTGGTTTCCTGCACCAACACAAGTGCGAAAAGTGGTTTTTCAACACTAACACAAGTGCGAAAAGTGGTTTTTCAACACTAACACAAGTGCGAAAAGTGTTTTTTCCACACTAATACAAGTGCAAAAGTGGTTTCCTGCACCAACACAAGTGCGAAAAGTGGTTTTTCAACACTAACACAAGTGCGAAAAGTGGTTTTCAACACTAACACAAGTGCAAAAAGTGGTTTTTCCACACTAATACAAGTGCAAAAGTGGTTTCCTGCACCAACACAAGTGCGAAAAGTGGTTTTTCAATACTAACACAAGTGCGAAAAGTGGTTTTTCAACACTAACACAAGTGCGAAAGTGGTTTTTCAACACTAACACAAGTGCGAAAAGTGGTTTTTCAACACTAACACAAGTGCGGAAAGTGGTTTTTCAACACTAACACAAGTGCGAAAAGTGGTTTTTCCACACTAATACAAGTGCAAAAGTGGTTTCCTGCACCAACACAAGTGCGAAAAGTGGTTTTTCAACACTAACACAAGTGCGAAAAGTGGTTTTTCAACACTAACACAAGTGTGAAAAGTGGTTTCCTGCACCAACACAAGTGCGAAAAGTGGTTTTTCAACACTAACACAAGTGCGAAAAGTGGTTTTTCAACACTAACACAAGTGCGAAAAGTGGGTTTTCAACACTAACACAAGTGCAAAAAGTGGTTTTTCAACAATAACACAAGTGCGAAAAGTGTTTTTTCCTCACTAATACAAGTGCAAAAGTGGTTTCCTGCACCAACACAAGTGCGAAAAGTGGTTTTTCAACACTAACACAAGTGCAAAAAGTGTTTTTTCCACACTAATACAAGTGCAAAAGTGGTTTCCTGCACCAACACAAGTGCGAAAAGCGGTTTTTCAACACTAACACAAGTGCGAAAGGTGGTTTTTCAACACTAACACAAGTGCGAAAAGTGTTTTTTCCACACTAATACAAGTGCAAAAGTGGTTTCCTGCACCAACACAAGTGCGAAAAGTGGATTTTCAACACTAACACAAGTGCGAAAAGTGGTTTTTCAACACTAACACAAGTGCGAAAAGTGGTTTTTCAACACTAACACAAGTGCGAAAAGTGGTTTTTCAACACTATCAAAAGTGCAAAAAGTGTTTTTTCCACACTAATACAAGTGCAAAAGTGGTTTCCTGCACCAACACAAGTGCGAAAAGTGGTTTTTCAACACTAACACAAGTGCGAAAAGTGGTTTTTCAACACTAACACAAGTGCGAAAAGTGGTTTTTCCACACTAATACAAGTGCAAAAGTGGTTTCATGCACCAACACAAGTGCGAAAAGTGGTTTTTCAACACTAACACAAGTGCGAAAAGTGGTTTTTCAACACTAACACAAGTGCGAAAAGTGGTTTTTCAACACTAACACAAGTGCGAAAAGTGGTTTTTCAACACTAACACAAGTGCGAAAAGTGTTTTTTCCTCACTAATACAAGTGCGAAAAGTGGTTTTTCAACACTAACACAAGTGCGAAAAGTGGTTTTTCAACACTAACACAAGTGCGAAAAGTATATTTTCCACACTAATACAAGTGCGAAAAGTGGTTTTTCATCACTAACACAAGTGCGAAAAGTGGTTTTTCAACACTAACACAAGTGGGAAAGGTGGTTTTTCAACACTAACACAAGTGCGAAAAGTGTTTTTTCCACACTAATACAAGTGCAAAAGTGGTTTCCTGCACCAACACAAGTGCGAAAAGTGGTTTTTCAACACTAACACAAGTGCGAAAAGTGGTTTTTCAACACTAACACAAGTGCGAAAAGTGGTTTTTCAACACTAACACAAGTGCGAAAAGTGGTTTTTCAACACTAACACAAGTGCGAAAAGTGTTTTTTCCTCACTAATATAAGTGCAAAAGTGGTTTCCTGCACCAACACAAGTGCGAAAAGTGGTTTTTCAACACTAACACAAGTGCGAAAAGTGGTTTTTCAACACTAACACAAGTGCGAAAAGTGTTTTTTCCACACTAATACAAGTGCGAAAAGTGGTTTTTCATCACTAACACAAGTGCGAAAAGTGGTTTTTCAACACTAACACAAGTGCGAAAAGTGGTTTTTCAACACTATCACAAGTGCAAAAAGTGTTTTTTCCACACTAATACAAGTGCAAAAGTGGTTTCCTGCACCAACACAAGTGCGAAAAGTGGTTTTTCAACACTAACACAAGTGCGAAAAGTGGTTTTTCAACACTAACACAAGTGCGAAAAGTGGTTTTTCCACACTAATGCAAGTGCAAAAGTGGTTTCCTGCACCAACACAAGTGCGAAAAGTGGTTTTTCAACACTAACACAAGTGCGAAAAGTGGTTTTTCAACACTAACACAAGTGCGAAAAGTGGTTTTTCAACACTAACACAAGTGCGAAAAGTGTTTTTTCCACACTAATACAAGTGCAAAAGTGGTTTCCTGCACCAACACAAGTGTGAAAAGTGGTTTTCAACACTAAAACAAGTGCGAAAAGTGGTTTTTCAACACTAACACAAGTGCGAAAAGTGTTTTTTCCACACTAATACAAGTGCAAAAGTGGTTTCCTGCACCAACACAAGTGCGAAAAGTGGTTTTTCAACACTAACACAAGTGCGAAAAGTGGTTTTTCCACACTAATACAAGTGCAAAAGTGGTTTCCTGCACCAACACAAGTGCGGAAAGTGGTTTTCAACACTAACACAAGTGCGAAAAGTGGTTTTTCAACACTAACACAAGTGCGAAAAGTGGTTTTTCAACACTAACACAAGTGCGAAAAGTGGTTTTTCCACAATAATACAAGTGCAAAAGTGGTTTTCTGCACCAACACAAGTGCGAAAAGTGGTTTTTCAACACTAACACATGTGCGAAAAGTGGTTTTTCAACACTAACACAAGTGTGAAAAGTGGTTTCCTGCACCAACACAAGTGCGAAAAGTGGTTTTTCAACACTAACACAAGTGCGAAAAGTGGTTTTTCAACACTAACACAAGTGCGAAAAGTGGTTTTTCAACACTAACACAAGTGCAAAAAGTGGTTTTTCAACACTAACACAAGTGCGAAAAGTGTTTTTTCCTCACTAATACAAGTGCAAAAGTGGTTTCCTGCACCAACACAAGTGCGAAAAGTGGTTTTTCAACACTAACACAAGTGCGAAAAGTGGTTTTTCAACACTAACACAAGTGCGAAAAGTGTTTTTTCCACACTAATACAAGTGCAAAAGTGGTTTCCTGCACCAACACAAGTGCGAAAAGTGGTTTTTCAACACTAACACAAGTGCGAAAGGTGGTTTTTCAACACTAACACAAGTGCGAAAAGTGTTTTTTCCACACTAATACAAGTGCAAAAGTGGTTTCCTGCACCAACACAAGTGCGAAAAGTGGTTTTTCAACACTAACACAAGTGTGAAAAGTGTTTTTTCCACACTAATACAAGTGCAAAAGTGGTTTCCTGCACCAACACAAGTGCGAAAAGTGGTTTTTCAACACTAACACAAGTGCGAAAAGTGGTTTTTCAACACTAACACAAGTGCGAAAAGTGGTTTTTCAACACTAACACAAGTGCGAAAAGTGGTTTTTCAACACTAACACAAGTGCGAAAAGTGTTTTTTCCTCACTAATACAAGTGCAAAAGTGGTTTCCTGCACCAACACAAGTGCGAAAAGTGGTTTTTCAACACTAACACAAGTGCGAAAAGTGGTTTTTCAACACTAACACAAGTGCGAAAAGTGTTTTTTCCACACTAATACAAGTGCAAAAGTGGTTTCCTGCACCAACACAAGTGCGAAAAGTGGTTTTTCATCACTAATACAAGTGCGAAAAGTGGTTTTTCAACACTAACACAAGTGCGAAAAGTGGTTTTTCAACACTATCACAAGTGCGAAAAGTGGTTTTTCAACACTATCACAAGTGCAAAAAGTGTTTTTTCCACACTAATACAAGTGCAAAAGTGGTTTCCTGCACCAACACAAGTGCGAAAAGTGGTTTTTCAACACTAACACAAGTGCGAAAAGTGGTTTTTCAACACTAACACAAGTGCGAAAAGTGTTTTTTCCACACTAATACAAGTGCAAGAGTGGTTTCCTGCACCAACACAAGTGCGAAAAGTGGTTTTTCATCACTAACACAAGTGCGAAAAGTGGTTTTTCAACACTAACACAAGTGCGAAAAGTGGTTTTTCAACACTATCACAAGTGCAAAAAGTGTTTTTTCCACACTAATACAAGTGCAAAAGTGGTTTCCTGCACCAACACAAGTGCGAAAAGTGGTTTTTCAACACTAACACAAGTGCGAAAAGTGGTTTTTCAACACTAACACAAGTGCGAAAAGTGGTTTTTCCACACTAATACAAGTGCAAAAGTGGTTTCCTGCACCAACACAAGTGCGAAAAGTGGTTTTTCAACACTAACACAAGTGCGAAAAGTGGTTTTTCAACACTAACACAAGTGCGAAAAGTGGTTTTTCAACACTAACACAAGTGCGAAAAGTGTTTTTTACAAACTAATACAAGTGCAAAAGTGGTTTCCTGCACCAACACAAGTGCGAAAAGTGGTTTTTCAACACTAACACAAGTGCGAAAAGTGGTTTTTCAACACTAACACAAGTGCGAAAAGTGTTTTTTCCACACTAATACAAGTGCAAAAGTGGTTTCCTGCACCAACACAAGTGCGAAAAGTGGTTTTTCAACACTAACACAAGTGCGAAAAGTGGTTTTCAACACTAACACAAGTGCGAAAAGTGGTTTTTCCACACTAATACAAGTGCAAAAGTGGTTTCCTGCACCAACACAAGTGCGAAAAGTGGTTTTTCAATACTAACACAAGTGCGAAAAGTGGTTTTTCAACACTAACACAAGTGCGAAAGTGGTTTTTCAACACTAACACAAGTGCGAAAAGTGGTTTTTCAACACTAACACAAGTGCGGAAAGTGGTTTTTCAACACTAACACAAGTGCGAAAAGTGGTTTTTACACACTAATACAAGTGCAAAAGTGGTTTCCTGCACCAACACAAGTGCGAAAAGTGGTTTTTCAACACTAACACAAGTGCGAAAAGTGGTTTTTCAACACTAACACAAGTGTGAAAAGTGGTTTCCTGCACCAACACAAGTGCGAAAAGTGGTTTTTCAACACTAACACAAGTGCGAAAAGTGGTTTTTCAACACTAACACAAGTGCGAAAAGTGGGTTTTCAACACTAACACAAGTGCAAAAAGTGGTTTTTCAACAATAACACAAGTGCGAAAAGTGTTTTTTCCTCACTAATACAAGTGCAAAAGTGGTTTCCTGCACCAACACAAGTGCGAAAAGTGGTTTTTCAACACTAACACAAGTGCGAAAAGTGGTTTTTCAACACTAACACAAGTGCAAAAAGTGTTTTTTCCACACTAATACAAGTGCAAAAGTGGTTTCCTGCACCAACACAAGTGCGAAAAGCGGTTTTTCAACACTAACACAAGTGCGAAAGGTGGTTTTTCAACACAAACACAAGTGCGAAAAGTGTTTTTTACAAACTAATACAAGTGCAAAAGTGGTTTCCTGCACCAACACAAGTGCGAAAAGTGGTTTTTCAACACTAACACAAGTGCGAAAAGTGGTTTTTCAACACTAACACAAGTGCGAAAAGTGTTTTTTCCACACTAATACAAGTGCAAAAGTGGTTTCCTGCACCAACACAAGTGCGAAAAGTGGTTTTTCAACACTAACATAAGTGCGAAAAGTGGTTTTCAACACTAACACAAGTGCGAAAAGTGGTTTTTCCACACTAATACAAGTGCAAAAGTGGTTTCCTGCACCAACACAAGTGCGAAAAGTGGTTTTTCAATACGAACACAAATGCGAAAAGTGGTTTTTCAACACTAACACAAGTGCGAAAGTGGTTTTTCAACACTAACACAAGTGCGAAAAGTGGTTTTTCAACACTAACACAAGTGCGGAAAGTGGTTTTTCAACACTAACACAAGTGCGAAAAGTGGTTTTTCCACACTAATACAAGTGCAAAAGTGGTTTCCTGCACCAACACAAGTGCGAAAAGTGGTTTTTCAACACTAACACAAGTGCGAAAAGTGGTTTTTCAACACTAACACAAGTGTGAAAAGTGGTTTCCTGCACCAACACAAGTGCGAAAAGTGGTTTTTCAACACTAACACAAGTGCGAAAAGTGGTTTTTCAACACTAACACAAGTGCGAAAAGTGGGTTTTCAACACTAACACAAGTGCAAAAAGTGGTTTTTCAACAATAACACAAGTGCGAAAAGTGTTTTTTCCTCACTAATACAAGTGCAAAAGTGGTTTCCTGCACCAACACAAGTGCGAAAAGTGGTTTTTCAACACTAACACAAGTGCGAAAAGTGGTTTTTCAACACTAACACAAGTGCAAAAAGTGTTTTTTCCACACTAATACAAGTGCAAAAGTGGTTTCCTGCACCAACACAAGTGCGAAAAGCGGTTTTTCAACACTAACACAAGTGCGAAAGGTGGTTTTTCAACACTAACACAAGTGCGAAAAGTGTTTTTTCCACACTAATACAAGTGCAAAAGTGGTTTCCTGCACCAACACAAGTGCGAAAAGTGGTTTTTCAACACTAACACAAGTGCGAAAAGTGGTTTTTCAACACTAACACAAGTGCGAAAAGTGGTTTTTCAACACTAACACAAGTGCGAAAAGTGGTTTTTCAACACTAACACAAGTGCGAAAAGTGTTTTTTCCTCACTAATACAAGTGCAAAAGTGGTTTCCTGCACCAACACAAGTGCGAAAAGTGGTTTTTCAACACTAACACAAGTGCGAAAAGTGGTTTTTCAACACTAACACAAGTGTGAAAAGTGTTTTTTCCACACTAATACAAGTGCGAAAAGTGGTTTTTCATCACTAACACAAGTGCGAAAAGTGGTTTTTCAACACTAACACAAGTGCGAAAAGTGGTTTTTCAACACTATCAAAAGTGCAAAAAGTGTTTTTTCCACACGAATACAAGTGCAAAAGTGGTTTCCTGCACCAACACAAGTGCGAAAAGTGGTTTTTCAACACTAACACAAGTGCGAAAAGTGGTTTTTCAACACTAACACAAGTTCGAAAAGTGGTTTTTCCACACTAATACAAGTGCAAAAGTGGTTTCATGCACCAACACAAGTGCGAAAAGTGGTTTTTCAACACTAACACGAGTGCGAAAAGTGGTTTTTCAACACTAATACAAGTGCGAAAAGTGGTTTTTCAACACTAACACAAGTGCGAAAAGTGGTTTTTCAACACTATCACAAGTGCGAAAAGTGTTTTTTCCTCACTAATACAAGTGCGAAAAGTGGTTTTTCAACACTAACACAAGTGCGAAAAGTGGTTTTTCAACACTAACACAAGTGCGAAAAGTGTTTTTTCCACACTAATACAAGTGCGAAAAGTGGTTTTTCATCACTAACACAAGTGCGAAAAGTGGTTTTTCAACACTAACACAAGTGCGAAAGGTGGTTTTTCAACACTAACACAAGTGCGAAAAGTGTTTTTTCCACACTAATACAAGTGCAAAAGTGGTTTCCTGCACCAACACAAGTGCGAAAAGTGGTTTTTCAACACTAACACAAGTGCGAAAAGTGGTTTTTCAACACTAACACAAGTGCGAAAAGTGGTTTTTCAACACTAACACAAGTGCGAAAAGTGGTTTTTCAACACTAACACAAGTGCGAAAAGTGTTTTTTCCTCACTAATACAAGTGCAAAAGTGGTTTCCTGCACCAACACAAGTGCGAAAAGTGGTTTTTCAACACTAACACAAGTGCGAAAAGTGGTTTTTCAACACTAACACAAGTGCGAAAAGTGTTTTTTCCACACTAATACAAGTGCGAAAAGTGGTTTTTCATCACTAACACAAGTGCGAAAAGTGGTTTTTCAACACTAACACAAGTGCGAAAAGTGGTTTTTCAACACTATCACAAGTGCAAAAAGTGTTTTTTCCACACTAATACAAGTGCAAAAGTGGTTTCCTGCACCAACACAAGTGCGAAAAGTGGTTTTTCAACACTAACACAAGTGCGAAAAGTGGTTTTTCAACACTATCAAAAGTGCAAAAAGTGTTTTTTCCACACGAATACAAGTGCAAAAGTGGTTTCCTGCACCAACACAAGTGCGAAAAGTGGTTTTTCAACACTAACACAAGTGCGAAAAGTGGTTTTTCAACACTAACACAAGTTCGAAAAGTGGTTTTTCCACACTAATACAAGTGCAAAAGTGGTTTCATGCACCAACACAAGTGCGAAAAGTGGTTTTTCAACACTAACACGAGTGCGAAAAGTGGTTTTTCAACACTAATACAAGTGCGAAAAGTGGTTTTTCAACACTAACACAAGTGCGAAAAGTGGTTTTTCAACACTATCACAAGTGCGAAAAGTGTTTTTTCCTCACTAATACAAGTGCGAAAAGTGGTTTTTCAACACTAACACAAGTGCGAAAAGTGGTTTTTCAACACTAACACAAGTGCGAAAAGTGTTTTTTCCACACTAATACAAGTGCGAAAAGTGGTTTTTCATCACTAACACAAGTGCGAAAAGTGGTTTTTCAACACTAACACAAGTGCGAAAGGTGGTTTTTCAACACTAACACAAGTGCGAAAAGTGTTTTTTCCACACTAATACAAGTGCAAAAGTGGTTTCCTGCACCAACACAAGTGCGAAAAGTGGTTTTTCAACACTAACACAAGTGCGAAAAGTCGTTTTTCAACACTAACACAAGTGCGAAAAGTGGTTTTTCAACACTAACACAAGTGCGAAAAGTGGTTTTTCAACACTAACACAAGTGCGAAAAGTGTTTTTTCCTCACTAATACAAGTGCAAAAGTGGTTTCCTGCACCAACACAAGTGCGAAAAGTGGTTTTTCAACACTAACACAAGTGCGAAAAGTGGTTTTTCAACACTAACACAAGTGCGAAAAGTGTTTTTTCCACACTAATACAAGTGCGAAAAGTGGTTTTTCATCACTAACACAAGTGCGAAAAGTGGTTTTTCAACACTAACACAAGTGCGAAAAGTGGTTTTTCAACACTATCACAAGTGCAAAAAGTGTTTTTTCCACACTAATACAAGTGCAAAAGTGGTTTCCTGCACCAACACAAGTGTGAAAAGTGGTTTTTCAACACTAACACAAGTGCGAAAAGTGGTTTTTCAACACTAACACAAGTGCGAAAAGTGGTTTTTCCACACTAATACAAGTGCAAAAGTGGTTTCCTGCACCAACACAAGTGCGAAAAGTGGTTTTTCAACACTAACACAAGTGCGAAAAGTGGTTTTTCAACACTAACACAAGTGCGAAAAGTGGTTTTTCAACACTAACACAAGTGCGAAAAGTATTTTTTCCACACTAATACAAGTGCAAAAGTGGTTTCCTGCACCAACACAAGTGTGAAAAGTGGTTTTCAACACTAACACAAGTGCGAAAAGTGGTTTTTCAACACTAACACAAGTGCGAAAAGTGTTTTTTCCACACTAATACAAGTGCAAAAGTGGTTTCCTGCACCAACACAAGTGCGAAAAGTGGTTTTTCAACACTAACACAAGTGCGAAAAGTGGTTTTTCCACACTAATACAAGTGCAAAAGTGGTTTCCTGCACCAACACAAGTGCGAAAAGTGGTTTTCAACACTAACACAAGTGCGAAAAGTGGTTTTTCAACACTAACACAAGTGCAAAAAGTGGTTTTTCAACACTAACACAAGTGCGAAAAGTGGTTTTTCCACACTAATACAAGTGCAAAAGTGGTTTTCTGCACCAACACAAGTGCGAAAAGTGGTTTTTCAACACTAACACATGTGCGAAAAGTGGTTTTTCAACACTAACACAAGTGTGAAAAGTGGTTTCCTGCACCAACACAAGTGCGAAAAGTGGTTTTTCAACACTAACACAAGTGCGAAAAGTGGTTTTTCAACACTAACACAAGTGCGAAAAGTGGTTTTTCAACACTAACACAAGTGCAAAAAGTGGTTTTTCAACACTAACACAAGTGCGAAAAGTGTTTTTTCCTCACTAATACAAGTGCAAAAGTGGTTTCCTGCACCAACACAAGTGCGAAAAGTGGTTTTTCAACACTAACACAAGTGCGAAAAGTGGTTTTTCAACACTAACACAAGTGCGAAAAGTGTTTTTTCCACACTAATACAAGTGCAAAAGTGGTTTCCTGCACCAACACAAGTGCGAAAAGTGGTTTTTCAACACTAACACAAGTGCGAAAGGTGGTTTTTCAACACTAACACAAGTGCGAAAAGTGTTTTTTCCACACTAATACAAGTGCAAAAGTGGTTTCCTGCACCAACACAAGTGCGAAAAGTGGTTTTTCAACACTAACACAAGTGTGAAAAGTGTTTTTTCCACACTAATACAAGTGCAAAAGTGGTTTCCTGCACCAACACAAGTGCGAAAAGTGGTTTTTCAACACTAACACAAGTGCGAAAAGTGGTTTTTCAACACTAACACAAGTGCGAAAAGTGGTTTTTCAACACTAACACAAGTGCGAAAAGTGGTTTTTCAACACTAACACAAGTGCGAAAAGTGTTTTTTCCTCACTAATACAAGTGCAAAAGTGGTTTCCTGCACCAACACGAGTGCGAAAAGTGGTTTTTCAACACTAATACAAGTGCGAAAAGTGGTTTTTCAACACTAACACAAGCGCGAAAAGTGTTTTTTCCACACTAATACAAGTGCAAAAGTGGTTTCCTGCACCAACACAAGTGCGAAAAGTGGTTTTTCATCACTAACACAAGTGCGAAAAGTGGTTTTTCAACACTAACACAAGTGCGAAAAGTGGTTTTTCAACACTATCACAAGTGCGAAAAGTGGTTTTTCAACACTATCACAAGTGCAAAAAGTGTTTTTTCCACACTAATACAAGTGCAAAAGTGGTTTCCTGCACCAACACAAGTGCGAAAAGTGGTTTTTCAACACTAACACAAGTGCGAAAAGTGGTTTTTCAACACTAACACAAGTGCGAAAAGTGTTTTTTCCACACTAATACAAGTGCAAAAGTGGTTTCCTGCACCAACACAAGTGCGAAAAGTGGTTTTTCATCACTAACACAAGTGCGAAAAGTGGTTTTTCAACACTAACACAAGTGCAAAAAGTGGTTTTTCAACACTATCACAAGTGCAAAAAGTGTTTTTTCCACACTAATACAAGTGCAAAAGTGGTTTCCTGCACCAACACAAGTGCGAAAAGTGGTTTTTCAACACTAACACAAGTGCGAAAAGTGGTTTTTCAACACTAACACAAGTGCGAAAAGTGGTTTTTCCACACTAATACAAGTGCAAAAGTGGTTTCCTGCACCAACACAAGTGCGAAAAGTGGTTTTTCAACACTAACACAGTGCGAAAAGTGGTTTTTCAACACTAACACAAGTGCGAAAAGTGGTTTTTCAACACTAACACAAGTGCGAAAAGTGGTTTTTCAACACTAACACAAGTGCGAAAAGTGTTTTTTCCACACTAATACAAGTGCAAAAGTGGTTTCCTGCACCAACACAAGTGCGAAAAGTGGTTTTTTAAAAATAACACAAGTGCGAAAAGTGGTTTTTCAACACTAACACAAGTGCGAAAAGTGTTTTTTCCACACTAATACAAGTGCAAAAGTGGTTTCCTGCACCAACACAAGTGCGAAAAGTGGTTTTTCAACACTAACACAAGTGCGAAAAGTGGTTTTCAACACTAACACAAGTGCGAAAAGTGGTTTTTCCACACTAATACAAGTGCAAAAGTGGTTTCCTGCACCAACACAAGTGCGAAAAGTGGTTTTTCAATACTAACACAAGTGCGAAAAGTGGTTTTTCAACACTAACACAAGTGCGAAAGTGGTTTTTCAACACTAACACAAGTGCGAAAAGTGGTTTTTCAACACTAACACAAGTGCGGAAAGTGGTTTTTCAACACTAACACAAGTGCGAAAAGTGGTTTTTCCACACTAATACAAGTGCAAAAGTGGTTTCCTGCACCAACACAAGTGCGAAAAGTGGTTTTTCAACACTATCACACAAGTGCGAAAAGTGGTTTTTCAACACTAACACAAGTGTGAAAAGTGGTTTCCTGCACCAACACAAGTGCGAAAAGTGGTTTTTCAACACTAACACAAGTGCGAAAAGTGGTTTTTCAACACTAACACAAGTGCGAAAAGTGGGTTTTCAACACTAACACAAGTGCAAAAAGTGGTTTTTCAACAATAACACAAGTGCGAAAAGTGTTTTTTCCTCACTAATACAAGTGCAAAAGTGGTTTCCTGCACCAACACAAGTGCGAAAAGTGGTTTTTCAACACTAACACAAGTGCGAAAAGTGGTTTTTCAACACTAACACAAGTGCAAAAATGTTTTTTCCACACTAATACAAGTGCAAAAGTGGTTTCCTGCACCAACACAAGTGCGAAAAGCGGTTTTTCAACACTAACACAAGTGCGAAAGGTGGTTTTTCAACACTAACACAAGTGCGAAAAGTGTTTTTTCCACACTAATACAAGTGCAAAAGTGGTTTCCTGCACCAACACAAGTGCGAAAAGTGGTTTTTCAACACTAACACAAGTGCGAAAAGTGGTTTTTCAACACTAACACAAGTGCGAAAAGTGGTTTTTCAACACTAACACAAGTGCGAAAAGTGGTTTTTCAACACTAACACAAGTGCGAAAAGTGTTTTTTCCTCACTAATACAAGTGCAAAAGTGGTTTCCTGCACCAACACAAGTGCGAAAAGTGGTTTTTCAACACTAACACAAGTGCGAAAAGTGGTTTTTCAACACTAACACAAGTGCGAAAAGTGTTTTTTCCACACTAATACAAGTGCGAAAAGTGGTTTTTCATCACTAACACAAGTGCGAAAAGTGGTTTTTCAACACTAACACAAGTGCGAAAAGTGGTTTTTCAACACTATCAAAAGTGCAAAAAGTGTTTTTTCCACACTAATACAAGTGCAAAAGTGGTTTCCTGCACCAACACAAGTGCGAAAAGTGGTTTTTCAACACTAACACAAGTGCGAAAAGTGGTTTTTCAACACTAACACAAGTGCGAAAAGTGGTTTTTCCCACACTAATACAAGTGCAAAAGTGGTTTCCTGCACCAACACAAGTGCAAAAAGTGGTTTTTCAACACTAACACAAGTGCGAAAAGTGGTTTTTCAACACTAACACAAGTGCGAAAAGTGGTTTTTCAACACTAACACAAGTGCGAAAAGTGTTTTTCCTCACTAATACAAGTGCGAAAAGTGGTTTTTCAACACTAACACAAGTGCGAAAAGTGGTTTTTCAACACTAACACAAGTGCGAAAAGTGTTTTTTCCACACTAATACAAGTGCGAAAAGTGGTTTTTCATCACTAACACAAGTGCGAAAAGTGGTTTTTCAACACTAACACAAGTGCGAAAGGTGGTTTTTCAACACTAACACAAGTGCGAAAAGTGTTTTTTCCACACTAATACAAGTGCAAAAGTGGTTTCCTGCACCAACACAAGTGCGAAAAGTGGTTTTTCAACACTAACACAAGTGCGAAAAGTGGTTTTTCAACACTAACACAAGTGCGAAAAGTGGTTTTTCAACACTAACACAAGTGCGAAAGGTGGTTTTTCAACACTAACACAAGTGCGAAAAGTGTTTTTTCCACACTAATACAAGTGCAAAAGTGGTTTTTCATCACTAACACAAGTGCGAAAAGTGGTTTTTCAACACTAACACAAGTGCGAAAAGTGGTTTTTCAACACTATCACAAGTGCAAAAAGTGTTTTTTCCACACTAATACAAGTGCAAAAGTGGTTTCCTGCACCAACACAAGTGCGAAAAGTGGTTTTTCAACACTAACACAAGTGCGAAAAGTGGTTTTTCAACACTAACACAAGTGCGAAAAGTGGTTTTTCCACACTAATACAAGTGCAAAAGTGGTTTCCTGCACCAACACAAGTGCGAAAAGTGGTTTTTCAACACTAACACAAGTGCGAAAAGTGGTTTTTCAACACTAACACAAGTGCGAAAAGTGGTTTTTCAACACTAACACAAGTGCGAAAAGTGTTTTTTCCACACTAATACAAGTGCAAAAGTGGTTTCCTGCACCAACACAAGTGTGAAAAGTGGTTTTCAACACTAACACAAGTGCGAAAAGTGGTTTTTCAACACTAACACAAGTGCGAAAATGTTTTTTCCACACTAATACAAGTGCAAAAGTGGTTTCCTGCACCAACACAAGTGCGAAAAGTGGTTTTTCAACACTAACACAAGTGCGAAAAGTGGTTTTTCCACACTAATACAAGTGCAAAAGTGGTTTCCTGCACCAACACAAGTGCGAAAAGTGGTTTTCAACACTAACACAAGTGCGAAAAGTGGTTTTTCAACACTAACACAAGTGCGAAAAGTGGTTTTTCAACACTAACACAAGTGCGAAAAGTGGTTTTTCCACACTAATACAAGTGCAAAAGTGGTTTTCTGTACCAACACAAGTGCGAAAAGTGGTTTTTCAACACTAACACATGTGCGAAAAGTGGTTTTTCAACACTAACACAAGTGTGAAAAGTGGTTTCCTGCACCAACACAAGTGCGAAAAGTGGTTTTTCAACACTAACACAAGTGCGAAAAGTGGTTTTTCAACACTAACACAAGTGCGAAAAGTGGTTTTTCAACACTAACACAAGTGCGAAAAGTGGTTTTTCAACACTAACACAAGTGCGAAAAGTGGTTTTTCAACACTAACACAAGTGCGAAAAGTGTTTTTTCCTCACTAATACAAGTGCAAAAGTGGTTTCCTGCACCAACACGAGTGCGAAAAGTGGTTTTTCAACACTAACACAAGTGCGAAAAGTGGTTTTTCAACACTAACACAAGCGCGAAAAGTGTTTTTTCCACACTAATACAAGTGCAAAAGTGGTTTCCTGCACCAACACAAGTGCGAAAAGTGGTTTTTCATCACTAACACAAGTGCGAAAAGTGGTTTTTCAACACTAACACAAGTGCGAAAAGTGGTTTTTCAACACTATCACAAGTGCGAAAAGTGGTTTTTCAACACTATCACAAGTGCAAAAAGTGTTTTTTCCACACTAATACAAGTGCAAAAGTGGTTTCCTGCACCAACACAAGTGCGAAAAGTGGTTTTTCAACACTAACACAAGTGCGAAAAGTGGTTTTTCAACACTAACACAAGTGCGAAAAGTGTTTTTTCCACACTAATACAAGTGCAAAAGTGGTTTCCTGCACCAACACAAGTGCGAAAAGTGGTTTTTCATCACTAACACAAGTGCGAAAAGTGGTTTTTCAACACTAACACAAGTGCGAAAAGTGGTTTTTCAACACTATCACAAGTGCAAAAAGTGTTTTTTCCACACTAATACAAGTGCAAAAGTGGTTTCCTGCACCAACACAAGTGCGAAAAGTGGTTTTTCAACACTAACACAAGTGCGAAAAGTGGTTTTTCAACACTAACACAAGTGCGAAAAGTGGTTTTTCCACACTAATACAAGTGCAAAAGTGGTTTCCTGCACCAACACAAGTGCGAAAAGTGGTTTTTCAACACTAACACAAGTGCGAAAAGTGGTTTTTCAACACTAACACAAGTGCGAAAAGTGGTTTTTCAACACTAACACAAGTGCGAAAAGTGTTTTTTCCACACTAATACAAGTGCAAAAGTGGTTTCCTGCACCAACACAAGTGCGAAAAGTGGGTTTTCAACACTAACACAAGTGCGAAAAGTGGTTTTTCAACACTAACACAAGTGCAAAAAGTGTTTTTTCCACACTAATACAAGTGCAAAAGTGGTTTCCTGCACCAACACAAGTGCGAAAAGTGGTTTTTCAACACTAACACAAGTGCGAAAAGTGGTTTTCAACACTAACACAAGTGCGAAAAGTGGTTTTTCCACACTAATACAAGTGCAAAAGTGGTTTCCTGCACCAACACAAGTGCGAAAAGTGGTTTTTCAATACTAACACAAGTGCGAAAAGTGGTTTTTCAACACTAACACAAGTGCGAAAGTGTTTTTTCAACACTAACACAAGTGCGAAAAGTGGTTTTTCAACACTAACACAAGTGCGGAAAGTGGTTTTTCAACACTAACACAAGTGCGAAAAGTGGTTTTTCCACACTAATACAAGTGCAAAAGTGGTTTCCTGCACCAACACAAGTGCGAAAAGTGGTTTTTCAACACTAACACAAGTGCGAAAAGTGGTTTTTCAACACTAACACAAGTGTGAAAAGTGGTTTCCTGCACCAACACAAGTGCGAAAAGTGGTTTTTCAACACTAACACAAGTGCGAAAAGTGGTTTTTCAACACTAACACAAGTGCGAAAAGTGGGTTTTCAACACTAACACAAGTGCAAAAAGTGGTTTTTCAACAATAACACAAGTGCGAAAAGTGTTTTTTCCTCACTAATACAAGTGCAAAAGTGGTTTCCTGCACCAACACAAGTGCGAAAAGTGGTTTTTCAACACTAACACAAGTGCGAAAAGTGGTTTTTCAACACTAACACAAGTGCAAAAAGTGTTTTTTCCACACTAATACAAGTGCAAAAGTGGTTTCCTGCACCAACACAAGTGCGAAAAGCGGTTTTTCAACACTAACACAAGTGCGAAAGGTGGTTTTTCAACACTAACACAAGTGCAAAAAGTGTTTTTTCCACACTAATACAAGTGCAAAAGTGGTTTCCTGCACCAACACAAGTGCGAAAAGTGGTTTTTCAACACTAACACAAGTGCGAAAAGTGGTTTTTCAACACTAACACAAGTGCGAAAAGTGGTTTTTCAACACTAACACAAGTGCGAAAAGTGGTTTTTCAACACTAACACAAGTGCGAAAAGTGTTTTTTCCTCACTAATACAAGTGCAAAAGTGGTTTCCTGCACCAACACAAGTGCGAAAAGTGGTTTTTCAACACTAACACAAGTGTGAAAAGTGGTTTTTCAACACTAACACAAGTGCGAAAAGTGTTTTTTCCACACTAATTCAAGTGCGAAAAGTGGTTTTTCATCACTAACACAAGTGCGAAAAGTGGTTTTTCAACACTATCAAAAGTGCAAAAAGTGTTTTTTCCACACTAATACAAGTGCAAAAGTGGTTTCCTGCACCAACACAAGTGCGAAAAGTGGTTTTTCAACACTAACACAAGTGCGAAAAGTGTTTTTCCTCACTAATACAAGTGCGAAAAGTGGTTTTTCAACACTAACACAAGTGCGAAAAGTGGTTTTTCAACACTAACACAAGTGCGAAAAGTGTTTTTTCCACACTAATACAAGTGCGAAAAGTGGTTTTTCATCACTAACACAAGTGCGAAAAGTGGTTTTTCAACACTAACACAAGTGCGAAAGGTGGTTTTTCAACACTAACACAAGTGCGAAAAGTGTTTTTTCCACACTAATACAAGTGCAAAAGTGGTTTCCTGCACCAACACAAGTGCGAAAAGTGGTTTTTCAACACTAACACAAGTGCGAAAAGTGGTTTTTCAACACTAACACAAGTGCGAAAAGTGGTTTTTCAACACTAACACAAGTGCGAAAAGAGGTTTTTCAACACTAACACAAGTGCGAAAAGTGTTTTTTCCTCACTAATACAAGTGCAAAAGTGGTTTCCTGCACCAACACAAGTGCGAAAAGTGGTTTTTCAACACTAACACAAGTGCGAAAAGTGGTTTTTCAACACTAACACAAGTGCGAAAAGTGTTTTTTCCACACTAATACAAGTGCGAAAAGTGGTTTTTCAACACTAACACAAGTGCGAAAAGTGGTTTTTCAACACTAACACAAGTGCGAAAAGTGGTTTTTCAACACTATCACAAGTGCAAAAAGTGTTTTTTCCACACTAATACAAGTGCAAAAGTGGTTTCCTGCACCAACACAAGTGCGAAAAGTGGTTTTTCAACACTAACACAAGTGCGAAAAGTGGTTTTTCAACACTAACACAAGTGCGAAAAGTGGTTTTTCCACACTAATACAAGTGCAAAAGTGGTTTCCTGCACCAACACAAGTGCGAAAAGTGGTTTTTCAACACTAACACAAGTGCGAAAAGTGGTTTTTCAACACTAACACAAGTGCGAAAAGTGGTTTTTCAACACTAACACAAGTGCGAAAAGTGTTTTTTCCACACTAATACAAGTGCAAAAGTGGTTTCCTGCACCAACACAAGTGTGAAAAGTGGTTTTCAACACTAACACAAGTGCGAAAAGTGGTTTTTCAACACTAACACAAGTGCGAAAAGTGTTTTTTCCACACTAATACAAGTGCAAAAGTGGTTTCCTGCACCAACACAAGTGCGAAAAGTGGTTTTTCAACACTAACACAAGTGCGAAAAGTGGTTTTTCCACACTAATACAAGTGCAAAAGTGGTTTCCTGCACCAACACAAGTGCGAAAAGTGGTTTTCAACACTAACACAAGTGCGAAAAGTGGTTTTTCAACACTAACACAAGTGCTAAAAGTGGTTTTTCAACAATAACACAAGTGCGAAAAGTGGTTTTTCCACACTAATACAAGTGCAAAAGTGGTTTTCTGCACCAACACAAGTGCGAAAAGTGGTTTTTCAACACTAACACATGTGCGAAAAGTGGTTTTTCAACACTAACACAAGTGTGAAAAGTGGTTTCCTGCACCAACACAAGTGCGAAAAGTGGTTTTTCAACACTAACACAAGTGCGAAAAGTGGTTTTTCAACACTAACACAAGTTCGAAAAGTGGTTTTTCCACACTAATACAAGTGCAAAAGTGGTTTCATGCACCAACACAAGTGCGAAAAGTGGTTTTTCAACACTAACACGAGTGCGAAAAGTGGTTTTTCAACACTAATACAAGTGCGAAAAGTGGTTTTTCAACACTAACACAAGTGCGAAAAGTGGTTTTTCAACACTATCACAAGTGCGAAAAGTGTTTTTTCCTCACTAATACAAGTGCGAAAAGTGGTTTTTCAACACTAACACAAGTGCGAAAAGTGGTTTTTCAACACTAACACAAGTGCGAAAAGTGTTTTTTCCACACTAATACAAGTGCGAAAAGTGGTTTTTCATCACTAACACAAGTGCGAAAAGTGGTTTTTCAACACTAACACAAGTGCGAAAGGTGGTTTTTCAACACTAACACAAGTGCGAAAAGTGTTTTTTCCACACTGATACAAGTGCAAAAGTGGTTTCCTGCACCAACACAAGTGCGAAAAGTGGTTTTTCAACACTAACACAAGTGCGAAAAGTGGTTTTTCAACACTAACACAAGTGCGAAAAGTGGTTTTTCAACACTAACACAAGTGCGAAAAGTGGTTTTTCAACACTAACACAAGTGCGAAAAGTGTTTTTTCCTCACTAATACAAGTGCAAAAGTGGTTTCCTGCACCAACACAAGTGCGAAAAGTGGTTTTTCAACACTAACACAAGTGCGAAAAGTGGTTTTTCAACACTAACACAAGTGCGAAAAGTGTTTTTTCCACACTAATACAAGTGCGAAAAGTGGTTTTTCATCACTAACACAAGTGCGAAAAGTGGTTTTTCAACACTAACACAAGTGCGAAAAGTGGTTTTTCAACACTATCACAAGTGCAAAAAGTGTTTTTTCCACACTAATACAAGTGCAAAAGTGGTTTCCTGCACCAACACAAGTGTGAAAAGTGGTTTTTCAACACTAACACAAGTGCGAAAAGTGGTTTTTCAACACTAACACAAGTGCGAAAAGTGGTTTTTCCACACTAATACAAGTGCAAAAGTGGTTTCCTGCACCAACACAAGTGCGAAAAGTGGTTTTTCAACACTAACACAAGTGCGAAAAGTGGTTTTTCAACACTAACACAAGTGCGAAAAGTGGTTTTTCAACACTAACACAAGTGCGAAAAGTATTTTTTCCACACTAATACAAGTGCAAAAGTGGTTTCCTGCACCAACACAAGTGTGAAAAGTGGTTTTCAACACTAACACAAGTGCGAAAAGTGGTTTTTCAACACTAACACAAGTGCGAAAAGTGTTTTTTCCACACTAATACAAGTGCAAAAGTGGTTTCCTGCACCAACACAAGTGCGAAAAGTGGTTTTTCAACACTAACACAAGTGCGAAAAGTGGTTTTTCCACACTAATACAAGTGCAAAAGTGGTTTCCTGCACCAACACAAGTGCGAAAAGTGGTTTTCAACACTAACACAAGTGCGAAAAGTGGTTTTTCAACACTAACACAAGTGCAAAAAGTGGTTTTTCAACACTAACACAAGTGCGAAAAGTGGTTTTTCCACACTAATACAAGTGCAAAAGTGGTTTTCTGCACCAACACAAGTGCGAAAAGTGGTTTTTCAACACTAACACATGTGCGAAAAGTGGTTTTTCAACACTAACACAAGTGTGAAAAGTGGTTTCCTGCACCAACACAAGTGCGAAAAGTGGTTTTTCAACACTAACACAAGTGCGAAAAGTGGTTTTTCAACACTAACACAAGTGCGAAAAGTGGTTTTTCAACACTAACACAAGTGCAAAAAGTGGTTTTTCAACACTAACACAAGTGCGAAAAGTGTTTTTTCCTCACTAATACAAGTGCAAAAGTGGTTTCCTGCACCAACACAAGTGCGAAAAGTGGTTTTTCAACACTAACACAAGTGCGAAAAGTGGTTTTTCAACACTAACACAAGTGCGAAAAGTGTTTTTTCCACACTAATACAAGTGCAAAAGTGGTTTCCTGCACCAACACAAGTGCGAAAAGTGGTTTTTCAACACTAACACAAGTGCGAAAGGTGGTTTTTCAACACTAACACAAGTGCGAAAAGTGTTTTTTTCCACACTAATACAAGTGCAAAAGTGGTTTCCTGCACCAACACAAGTGCGAAAAGTGGTTTTTCAACACTAACACAAGTGTGAAAAGTGTTTTTTCCACACTAATACAAGTGCAAAAGTGGTTTCCTGCACCAACACAAGTGCGAAAAGTGGTTTTTCAACACTAACACAAGTGCGAAAAGTGGTTTTTCAACACTAACACAAGTGCGAAAAGTGGTTTTTCAACACTAACACAAGTGCGAAAAGTGGTTTTTCAACACTAACACAAGTGCGAAAAGTGTTTTTTCCTCACTAATACAAGTGCAAAAGTGGTTTCCTGCACCAACACGAGTGCGAAAAGTGGTTTTTCAACACTAATACAAGTGCGAAAAGTGGTTTTTCAACACTAACACAAGCGCGAAAAGTGTTTTTTCCACACTAATACAAGTGCAAAAGTGGTTTCCTGCACCAACACAAGTGCGAAAAGTGGTTTTTCATCACTAACACAAGTGCGAAAAGTGGTTTTTCAACACTAACACAAGTGCGAAAAGTGGTTTTTCAACACTATCACAAGTGCGAAAAGTGGTTTTTCAACACTATCACAAGTGCAAAAAGTGTTTTTTCCACACTAATACAAGTGCAAAAGTGGTTTCCTGCACCAACACAAGTGCGAAAAGTGGTTTTTCAACACTAACACAAGTGCGAAAAGTGGTTTTTCAACACTAACACAAGTGCGAAAAGTGTTTTTTCCACACTAATACAAGTGCAAAAGTGGTTTCCTGCACCAACACAAGTGCGAAAAGTGGTTTTTCATCACTAACACAAGTGCGAAAAGTGGTTTTTCAACACTAACACAAGTGCGAAAAGTGGTTTTTCAACACTAACACAAGTGCGAAAAGTGGTTTTTCAACACTAACACAAGTGCGAAAAGTGTTTTTTCCACACTAATACAAGTGCAAAAGTGGTTTCCTGCACCAACACAAGTGCGAAAAGTGGTTTTTAAAAATAACACAAGTGCGAAAAGTGGTTTTTCAACACTAACACAAGTGCGAAAAGTGTTTTTTCCACACTAATACAAGTGCAAAAGTGGTTTCCTGCACCAACACAAGTGCGAAAAGTGGTTTTTCAACACTAACACAAGTGCGAAAAGTGGTTTTCAACACTAACACAAGTGCGAAAAGTGGTTTTTCCACACTAATACAAGTGCAAAAGTGGTTTCCTGCACCAACACAAGTGCGAAAAGTGGTTTTTCAATACTAACACAAGTGCGAAAAGTGGTTTTTCAACACTAACACAAGTGCGAAAGTGGTTTTTCAACACTAACACAAGTGCGAAAAGTGGTTTTTCAACACTAACACAAGTGCGGAAAGTGGTTTTTCAACACTAACACAAGTGCGAAAAGTGGTTTTTCCACACTAATACAAGTGCAAAAGTGGTTTCCTGCACCAACACAAGTGCGAAAAGTGGTTTTTCAACACTATCACACAAGTGCGAAAAGTGGTTTTTCAACACTAACACAAGTGTGAAAAGTGGTTTCCTGCACCAACACAAGTGCGAAAAGTGGTTTTTCAACACTAACACAAGTGCGAAAAGTGGTTTTTCAACACTAACACAAGTGCGAAAAGTGGGTTTTCAACACTAACACAAGTGCAAAAAGTGGTTTTTCAACAATAACACAAGTGCGAAAAGTGTTTTTTCCTCACTAATACAAGTGCAAAAGTGGTTTCCTGCACCAACCCAAGTGCGAAAAGTGGTTTTTCAACACTAACACAAGTGCGAAAAGTGGTTTTTCAACACTAACACAAGTGCAAAAATGTTTTTTCCACACTAATACAAGTGCAAAAGTGGTTTCCTGCACCAACACAAGTGCGAAAAGCGGTTTTTCAACACTAACACAAGTGCGAAAGGTGGTTTTTCAACACTAACACAAGTGCGAAAAGTGTTTTTTCCACACTAATACAAGTGCAAAAGTGGTTTCCTGCACCAACACAAGTGCGAAAAGTGGTTTTTCAACACTAACACAAGTGCGAAAAGTGGTTTTTCATCACTAACACAAGTGCGAAAAGTGGTTTTTCAACACTAACACAAGTGCGAAAAGTGGTTTTTCAACACTATCAAAAGTGCAAAAAGTGTTTTTTCCACACTAATACAAGTGCAAAAGTGGTTTCCTGCACCAACACAAGTGCGAAAAGTGGTTTTTCAACACTAACACAAGTGCGAAAAGTGGTTTTTCAACACTAACACAAGTGCGAAAAGTGGTTTTTCCCACACTAATACAAGTGCAAAAGTGGTTTCCTGCACCAACACAAGTGCAAAAAGTGGTTTTTCAACACTAACACAAGTGCGAAAAGTGGTTTTTCAACACTAACACAAGTGCGAAAAGTGGTTTTTCAACACTAACACAAGTGCGAAAAGTGTTTTTCCTCACTTAATACAAGTGCGAAAAGTGGTTTTTCAACACTAACACAAGTGCGAAAAGTGGTTTTTCAACACTAACACAAGTGCGAAAAGTGTTTTTTCCACACTAATACAAGTGCGAAAAGTGGTTTTTCATCACTAACACAAGTGCGAAAAGTGGTTTTTCAACACTAACACAAGTGCGAAAGGTGGTTTTTCAACACTAACACAAGTGCGAAAAGTGTTTTTTCCACACTAATACAAGTGCAAAAGTGGTTTCCTGCACCAACACAAGTGCGAAAAGTGGTTTTTCAACACTAACACAAGTGCGAAAAGTGGTTTTTCAACACTAACACAAGTGCGAAAAGTGGTTTTTCAACACTAACACAAGTGCGAAAGGTGGTTTTTCAACACTAACACAAGTGCGAAAAGTGTTTTTTCCACACTAATACAAGTGCAAAAGTGGTTTTTCATCACTAACACAAGTGCGAAAAGTGGTTTTTCAACACTAACACAAGTGCGAAAAGTGGTTTTTCAACACTATCACAAGTGCAAAAAGTGTTTTTTCCACACTAATACAAGTGCAAAAGTGGTTTCCTGCACCAACACAAGTGCGAAAAGTGGTTTTTCAACACTAACACAAGTGCGAAAAGTGGTTTTTCAACACTAACACAAGTGCGAAAAGTGGTTTTTCCACACTAATACAAGTGCAAAAGTGGTTTCCTGCACCAACACAAGTGCGAAAAGTGGTTTTTCATCACTAACACAAGTGCGAAAAGTGGTTTTTCAACACTAACACAAGTGCGAAAAGTGGTTTTTCAACACTATCACAAGTGCAAAAAGTGTTTTTTCCACACTAATACAAGTGCAAAAGTGGTTTCCTGCACCAACACAAGTGCGAAAAGTGGTTTTTCAACACTAACACAAGTGCGAAAAGTGGTTTTTCAACACTAACACAAGTGCGAAAAGTGGTTTTTCCACACTAATACAAGTGCAAAAGTGGTTTCCTGCACCAACACAAGTGCGAAAAGTGGTTTTTCAACACTAACACAGTGCGAAAAGTGGTTTTTCAACACTAACACAAGTGCGAAAAGTGGTTTTTCAACACTAACACAAGTGCGAAAAGTGGTTTTTCAACACTAACACAAGTGCGAAAAGTGTTTTTTCCACACTAATACAAGTGCAAAAGTGGTTTCCTGCACCAACACAAGTGCGAAAAGTGGTTTTTAAAAAATAACACAAGTGCGAAAAGTGGTTTTTCAACACTAACACAAGTGCGAAAAGTGTTTTTTCCACACTAATACAAGTGCAAAAGTGGTTTCCTGCACCAACACAAGTGCGAAAAGTGGTTTTTCAACACTAACACAAGTGCGAAAAGTGGTTTTCAACACTAACACAAGTGCGAAAAGTGGTTTTTCCACACTAATACAAGTGCAAAAGTGGTTTCCTGCACCAACACAAGTGCGAAAAGTGGTTTTTCAATACTAACACAAGTGCGAAAAGTGGTTTTTCAACACTAACACAAGTGCGAAAGTGGTTTTTCAACACTAACACAAGTGCGAAAAGTGGTTTTTCAACACTAACACAAGTGCGGAAAGTGGTTTTTCAACACTAACACAAGTGCGAAAAGTGGTTTTTCCACACTAATACAAGTGCAAAAGTGGTTTCCTGCACCAACACAAGTGCGAAAAGTGGTTTTTCAACACTATCACACAAGTGCGAAAAGTGGTTTTTCAACACTAACACAAGTGTGAAAAGTGGTTTCCTGCACCAACACAAGTGCGAAAAGTGGTTTTTCAACACTAACACAAGTGCGAAAAGTGGTTTTTCAACACTAACACAAGTGCGAAAAGTGGGTTTTCAACACTAACACAAGTGCAAAAAGTGGTTTTTCAACAATAACACAAGTGCGAAAAGTGTTTTTTCCTCACTAATACAAGTGCAAAGGTGGTTTCCTGCACCAACCCAAGTGCGAAAAGTGGTTTTTCAACACTAACACAAGTGCGAAAAGTGGTTTTTCAACACTAACACAAGTGCAAAAATGTTTTTTCCACACTAATACAAGTGCAAAAGTGGTTTCCTGCACCAACACAAGTGCGAAAAGCGGTTTTTCAACACTAACACAAGTGCGAAAGGTGGTTTTTCAACACTAACACAAGTGCGAAAAGTGTTTTTTCCACACTAATACAAGTGCAAAAGTGGTTTCCTGCACCAACACAAGTGCGAAAAGTGGTTTTTCAACACTAACACAAGTGCGAAAAGTGGTTTTTCATCACTAACACAAGTGCGAAAAGTGGTTTTTCAACACTAACACAAGTGCGAAAAGTGGTTTTTCAACACTATCAAAAGTGCAAAAAGTGTTTTTTCCACACTAATACAAGTGCAAAAGTGGTTTCCTGCACCAACACAAGTGCGAAAAGTGGTTTTTCAACACTAACACAAGTGCGAAAAGTGGTTTTTCAACACTAACACAAGTGCGAAAAGTGGTTTTTCCCACACTAATACAAGTGCAAAAGTGGTTTCCTGCACCAACACAAGTGCAAAAAGTGGTTTTTCAACACTAACACAAGTGCGAAAAGTGGTTTTTCAACACTAACACAAGTGCGAAAAGTGGTTTTTCAACACTAACACAAGTGCGAAAAGTGTTTTTCCTCACTAATACAAGTGCGAAAAGTGGTTTTTCAACACTAACACAAGTGCGAAAAGTGGTTTTTCAACACTAACACAAGTGCGAAAAGTGTTTTTTCCACACTAATACAAGTGCGAAAAGTGGTTTTTCATCACTAACACAAGTGCGAAAAGTGGTTTTTCAACACTAACACAAGTGCGAAAGGTGGTTTTTCAACACTAACACAAGTGCGAAAAGTGTTTTTTCCACACTAATACAAGTGCAAAAGTGGTTTCCTGCACCAACACAAGTGCGAAAAGTGGTTTTTCAACACTAACACAAGTGCGAAAAGTGGTTTTTCAACACTAACACAAGTGCGAAAAGTGGTTTTTCAACACTAACACAAGTGCGAAAGGTGGTTTTTCAACACTAACACAAGTGCGAAAAGTGTTTTTTCCACACTAATACAAGTGCAAAAGTGGTTTTTCATCACTAACACAAGTGCGAAAAGTGGTTTTTCAACACTAACACAAGTGCGAAAAGTGGTTTTTCAACACTATCACAAGTGCAAAAAGTGTTTTTTCCACACTAATACAAGTGCAAAAGTGGTTTCCTGCACCAACACAAGTGCGAAAAGTGGTTTTTCAACACTAACACAAGTGCGAAAAGTGGTTTTTCAACACTAACACAAGTGCGAAAAGTGGTTTTTCCACACTAATACAAGTGCAAAAGTGGTTTCCTGCACCAACACAAGTGCGAAAAGTGGTTTTTCAACACTAACACAAGTGCGAAAAGTGGTTTTTCAACACTAACACAAGTGCGAAAAGTGGTTTTTCAACACTAACACAAGTGCGAAAAGTGTTTTTTCCACACTAATACAAGTGCAAAAGTGGTTTCCTGCACCAACACAAGTGTGAAAAGTGGTTTTCAACACTAACACAAGTGCGAAAAGTGGTTTTTCAACACTAACACAAGTGCGAAAATGTTTTTTCCACACTAATACAAGTGCAAAAGTGGTTTCCTGCACCAACACAAGTGCGAAAAGTGGTTTTTCAACACTAACACAAGTGCGAAAAGTGGTTTTTCCACACTAATACAAGTGCAAAAGTGGTTTCCTGCACCAACACAAGTGCGAAAAGTGGTTTTCAACACTAACACAAGTGCGAAAAGTGGTTTTTCAACACTAACACAAGTGCGAAAAGTGGTTTTTCAACACTAACACAAGTGCGAAAAGTGGTTTTTCCACACTAATACAAGTGCAAAAGTGGTTTTCTGCACCAACACAAGTGCGAAAAGTGGTTTTTCAACACTAACACATGTGCGAAAAGTGGTTTTTCAACACTAACACAAGTGTGAAAAGTGGTTTCCTGCACCAACACAAGTGCGAAAAGTGGTTTTTCAACACTAACACAAGTGCGAAAAGTGGTTTTTCAACACTAACACAAGTGCGAAAAGTGGTTTTTCAACACTAACACAAGTGCGAAAAGTATTTTTTCCACACTAATACAAGTGCAAAAGTGGTTTCCTGCACCAACACAAGTGTGAAAAGTGGTTTTCAACACTAACACAAGTGCGAAAAATGGTTTTTCAACACTAACACAAGTGCGAAAAGTGTTTTTGCCACACTAATACAAGTGCAAAAGTGGTTTCCTGCACCAACACAAGTGCGAAAAGTGGTTTTTCAACACTAACACAAGTGCGAAAAGTGGTTTTTCCACACTAATACAAGTGCAAAAGTGGTTTCCTGCACCAACACAAGTGCGAAAAGTGGTTTTCAACACTAACACAAGTGCGAAAAGTGGTTTTTCAACACTAACACAAGTGCGAAAAGTGGTTTTTCAACACTAACACAAGTGCGAAAAGTGGTTTTTCCACACTAATACAAGTGCAAAAGTGGTTTTCTGCACCAACACAAGTGCGAAAAGTGGTTTTTCAACACTAACACATGTGCGAAAAGTGGTTTTTCAACA
Source organism: Myxine glutinosa (assembly GCF_964187855.1). Taxonomy (NCBI): domain Eukaryota; kingdom Metazoa; phylum Chordata; class Myxini; order Myxiniformes; family Myxinidae; genus Myxine; species Myxine glutinosa. Next base: position 78,028 of record NW_027617635.1, on the reverse strand, counting down.
CTAACACAAGTGTGAAAAGTGGTTTCCTGCACCAACACAAGTGCGAAAAGTGGTTTTTCAACACTAACACAAGTGCGAAAAGTGGTTTTTCAACACTAACACAAGTGCGAAAAGTGGTTTTTCAACACTAACACAAGTGCAAAAAGTGGTTTTTCAACACTAACACAAGTGCGAAAAGTGTTTTTTCCTCACTAATACAAGTGAAAAAGTGGTTTCCTGCACCAACACAAGTGCGAAAAGTGGTTTTTCAACACTAACACAAGTGCGAAAAGTGGTTTTTCAACATTAACACAAGTGCGAAAAGTGTTTTTTCCACACTAATACAAGTGCAAAAGTGGTTTCCTGCACCAACACAAGTGCGAAAAGTGGTTTTTCAACACTAACACAAGTGCGAAAGGTGGTTTTTCAACACTAACACAAGTGCGAAAAGTGTTTTTTCCACACTAATACAAGTGCAAAAGTGGTTTCCTGCACCAACACAAGTGCGAAAAGTGGTTTTTCAACACTAACACAAGTGCGAAAAGTGGTTTTTCAACACTAACACAAGTGCGAAAAGTGGTTTTTCAACACTAACACAAGTGCGAAAAGTGGTTTTTCAACACTAACACAAGTGCGAAAAGTGTTTTTTCCTCACTAATACAAGTGCAAAAGTGGTTTCCTGCACCAACACGAGTGCGAAAAGTGGTTTTTCAACACTAACACAAGTGCGAAAAGTGGTTTTTCAACACTAACACAAGCGCGAAAAGTGTTTTTTCCACACTAATACAAGTGCAAAAGTGGTTTCCTGCACCAACACAAGTGCGAAAAGTGGTTTTTCATCACTAACACAAGTGCGAAAAGTGGTTTTTCAACACTAACACAAGTGCGAAAAGTGGTTTTTCAACACTATCACAAGTGCGAAAAGTGGTTTTTCAACACTATCACAAGTGCAAAAAGTGTTTTTTCCACACTAATACAAGTGCAAAAGTGGTTTCCTGCACCAACACAAGTGCGAAAAGTGGTTTTTCAACACTAACACAAGTGCGAAAAGTGGTTTTTCAACACTAACACAAGTGCGAAAAGTGTTTTTTCCACACTAATACAAGTGCAAAAGTGGTTTCCTGCACCAACACAAGTGCGAAAAGTGGTTTTTCATCACTAACACAAGTGCGAAAAGTGGTTTTTCAACACTAACACAAGTGCGAAAAGTGGTTTTTCAACACTATCACAAGTGCAAAAAGTGTTTTTTCCACACTAATACAAGTGCAAAAGTGGTTTCCTGCACCAACACAAGTGCGAAAAGTGGTTTTTCAACACTAACACAAGTGCGAAAAGTGGTTTTTCAACACTAACACAAGTGCGAAAAGTGGTTTTTCCACACTAATACAAGTGCAAAAGTGGTTTCCTGCACCAACACAAGTGCGAAAAGTGGTTTTTCAACACTAACACAAGTGCGAAAAGTGGTTTTTCAACACTAACACAAGTGCGAAAAGTGGTTTTTCAACACTAACACAAGTGCGAAAAGTGTTTTTTCCACACTAATACAAGTGCAAAAGTGGTTTCCTGCACCAACACAAGTGCGAAAAGTGGGTTTTCAACACTAACACAAGTGCGAAAAGTGGTTTTTCAACACTAACACAAGTGCAAAAAGTGTTTTTTCCACACTAATACAAGTGCAAAAGTGGTTTCCTGCACCAACACAAGTGCGAAAAGTGGTTTTTCAACACTAACACAAGTGCGAAAAGTGGTTTTCAACACTAACACAAGTGCGAAAAGTGGTTTTTCCACACTAATACAAGTGCAAAAGTGGTTTCCTGCACCAACACAAGTGCGAAAAGTGGTTTTTCAATACTAACACAAGTGCGAAAAGTGGTTTTTCAACACTAACACAAGTGCGAAAGTGTTTTTTCAACACTAACACAAGTGCGAAAAGTGGTTTTTCAACACTAACACAAGTGCGGAAAGTGGTTTTTCAACACTAACACAAGTGCGAAAAGTGGTTTTTCCACACTAATACAAGTGCAAAAGTGGTTTCCTGCACCAACACAAGTGCGAAAAGTGGTTTTTCAACACTAACACAAGTGCGAAAAGTGGTTTTTCAACACTAACACAAGTGTGAAAAGTGGTTTCCTGCACCAACACAAGTGCGAAAAGTGGTTTTTCAACACTAACACAAGTGCGAAAAGTGGTTTTTCAACACTAACACAAGTGCGAAAAGTGGGTTTTCAACACTAACACAAGTGCAAAAAGTGGTTTTTCAACAATAACACAAGTGCGAAAAGTGTTTTTTCCTCACTAATACAAGTGCAAAAGTGGTTTCCTGCACCAACACAAGTGCGAAAAGTGGTTTTTCAACACTAACACAAGTGCGAAAAGTGGTTTTTCAACACTAACACAAGTGCAAAAAGTGTTTTTTCCACACTAATACAAGTGCAAAAGTGGTTTCCTGCACCAACACAAGTGCGAAAAGCGGTTTTTCAACACTAACACAAGTGCGAAAGGTGGTTTTTCAACACTAACACAAGTGCAAAAAGTGTTTTTTCCACACTAATACAAGTGCAAAAGTGGTTTCCTGCACCAACACAAGTGCGAAAAGTGGTTTTTCAACACTAACACAAGTGCGAAAAGTGGTTTTTCAACACTAACACAAGTGCGAAAAGTGGTTTTTCAACACTAACACAAGTGCGAAAAGTGGTTTTTCAACACTAACACAAGTGCGAAAAGTGTTTTTTCCTCACTAATACAAGTGCAAAAGTGGTTTCCTGCACCAACACAAGTGCGAAAAGTGGTTTTTCAACACTAACACAAGTGTGAAAAGTGGTTTTTCAACACTAACACAAGTGCGAAAAGTGTTTTTTCCACACTAATTCAAGTGCGAAAAGTGGTTTTTCATCACTAACACAAGTGCGAAAAGTGGTTTTTCAACACTAACACAAGTGCGAAAAGTGGTTTTTCAACACTATCAAAAGTGCAAAAAGTGTTTTTTCCACACTAATACAAGTGCAAAAGTGGTTTCCTGCACCAACACAAGTGCGAAAAGTGGTTTTTCAACACTAACACAAGTGCGAAAAGTGTTTTTCCTCACTAATACAAGTGCGAAAAGTGGTTTTTCAACACTAACACAAGTGCGAAAAGTGGTTTTTCAACACTAACACAAGTGCGAAAAGTGTTTTTTCCACACTAATACAAGTGCGAAAAGTGGTTTTTCATCACTAACACAAGTGCGAAAAGTGGTTTTTCAACACTAACACAAGTGCGAAAGGTGGTTTTTCAACACTAACACAAGTGCGAAAAGTGTTTTTTCCACACTAATACAAGTGCAAAAGTGGTTTCCTGCACCAACACAAGTGCGAAAAGTGGTTTTTCAACACTAACACAAGTGCGAAAAGTGGTTTTTCAACACTAACACAAGTGCGAAAAGTGGTTTTTCAACACTAACACAAGTGCGAAAAGAGGTTTTTCAACACTAACACAAGTGCGAAAAGTGTTTTTTCCTCACTAATACAAGTGCAAAAGTGGTTTCCTGCACCAACACAAGTGCGAAAAGTGGTTTTTCAACACTAACACAAGTGCGAAAAGTGGTTTTTCAACACTAACACAAGTGCGAAAAGTGTTTTTTCCACACTAATACAAGTGCGAAAAGTGGTTTTTCAACACTAACACAAGTGCGAAAAGTGGTTTTTCAACACTAACACAAGTGCGAAAAGTGGTTTTTCAACACTATCACAAGTGCAAAAAGTGTTTTTTCCACACTAATACAAGTGCAAAAGTGGTTTCCTGCACCAACACAAGTGCGAAAAGTGGTTTTTCAACACTAACACAAGTGCGAAAAGTGGTTTTTCAACACTAACACAAGTGCGAAAAGTGGTTTTTCCACACTAATACAAGTGCAAAAGTGGTTTCCTGCACCAACACAAGTGCGAAAAGTGGTTTTTCAACACTAACACAAGTGCGAAAAGTGGTTTTTCAACACTAACACAAGTGCGAAAAGTGGTTTTTCAACACTAACACAAGTGCGAAAAGTGTTTTTTCCACACTAATACAAGTGCAAAAGTGGTTTCCTGCACCAACACAAGTGTGAAAAGTGGTTTTCAACACTAACACAAGTGCGAAAAGTGGTTTTTCAACACTAACACAAGTGCGAAAAGTGTTTTTTCCACACTAATACAAGTGCAAAAGTGGTTTCCTGCACCAACACAAGTGCGAAAAGTGGTTTTTCAACACTAACACAAGTGCGAAAAGTGGTTTTTCCACACTAATACAAGTGCAAAAGTGGTTTCCTGCACCAACACAAGTGCGAAAAGTGGTTTTCAACACTAACACAAGTGCGAAAAGTGGTTTTTCAACACTAACACAAGTGCTAAAAGTGGTTTTTCAACAATAACACAAGTGCGAAAAGTGGTTTTTCCACACTAATACAAGTGCAAAAGTGGTTTTCTGCACCAACACAAGTGCGAAAAGTGGTTTTTCAACACTAACACATGTGCGAAAAGTGGTTTTTCAACACTAACACAAGTGTGAAAAGTGGTTTCCTGCACCAACACAAGTGCGAAAAGTGGTTTTTCAACACTAACACAAGTGCGAAAAGTGGTTTTTCAACACTAACACAAGTGCGAAAAGTGGTTTTTCAACACTAACACAAGTGCGAAAAGTGGTTTTTCAACACTAACACAAGTGCAAAAAGTGGTTTTTCAACACTAACACAAGTGCGAAAAGAGTTTTTTCCTCACTAATACAAGTGCAAAAGTGGTTTCCTGCACCAACACAAGTGCGAAAAGTGGTTTTTCAACACTAACACAAGTGCGAAAAGTGGTTTTTCAACACTAACACAAGTGCGAAAAGTGTTTTTTCCACACTAATACAAGTGCAAAAGTGGTTTCCTGCACTAACACAAGTGCGAAAAGTGGTTTTTCAACACTAACACAAGTGTGAAAAGTGGTTTCCTGCACCAACACAAGTGCGAAAAGTGGTTTTTCAACACTAACACAAGTGCGAAAAGTGGTTTTTCAACACTAACACAAGTGCGAAAAGTGGGTTTTCAACACTAACACAAGTGCAAAAAGTGGTTTTTCAACAATAACACAAGTGCGAAAAGTGTTTTTTCCTCACTAATACAAGTGCAAAAGTGGTTTCCTGCACCACACAAGTGCGAAAAGTGGTTTTTCAACACTAACACAAGTGTGAAAAGTGGTTTTTCAACACTAACACAAGTGCAAAAAGTGTTTTTTCCACACTAATACAAGTGCAAAAGTGGTTTCCTGCACCAACACAAGTGCGAAAAGCGGTTTTTCAACACTAACACAAGTGCGAAAAGTGGTTTTTCAACACTAACACAAGTGCGAAAAGTGTTTTTTCCACACTAATACAAGTGCAAAAGTGGTTTCCTGCACCAACACAAGTGTGAAAAGTGGTTTTCAACACTAACACAAGTGCGAAAAGTGGTTTTTCAACACTAACACAAGTGCGAAAAGTGTTTTTTCCACACTAATACAAGTGCAAAAGTGGTTTCCTGCACCAACACAAGTGCGAAAAGTGGTTTTTCAACACTAACACAAGTGCGAAAAGTGGTTTTTCCACACTAATACAAGTGCAAAAGTGGTTTCCTGCACCAACACAAGTGCGAAAAGTGGTTTTCAACACTAACACAAGTGCGAAAAGTGGTTTTTCAACACTAACACAAGTGCTAAAAGTGGTTTTTCAACAATAACACAAGTGCGAAAAGTGGTTTTTCCACACTAATACAAGTGCAAAAGTGGTTTTCTGCACCAACACAAGTGCGAAAAGTGGTTTTTCAACACTAACACATGTGCGAAAAGTGGTTTTTCAACACTAACACAAGTGTGAAAAGTGGTTTCCTGCACCAACACAAGTGCGAAAAGTGGTTTTTCAACACTAACACAAGTGCGAAAAGTGGTTTTTCAACACTAACACAAGTGCGAAAAGTGGTTTTTCAACACTAACACAAGTGCGAAAAGTGGTTTTTCAACACTAACACAAGTGCAAAAAGTGGTTTTTCAACACTAACACAAGTGCGAAAAGAGTTTTTTCCTCACTAATACAAGTGCAAAAGTGGTTTCCTGCACCAACACAAGTGCGAAAAGTGGTTTTTCAACACTAACACAAGTGCGAAAAAGTGGTTTTTCAACACTAACACAAGTGCGAAAAGTGTTTTTTTCCACACTAATACAAGTGCAAAAGTGGTTTCCTGCACTAACACAAGTGCGAAAAGTGGTTTTTCAACACTAACACAAGTGTGAAAAGTGGTTTCCTGCACCAACACAAGTGCGAAAAGTGGTTTTTCAACACTAACACAAGTGCGAAAGTGGTTTTTCAACACTAACACAAGTGCGAAAAGTGGGTTTTCAACACTAACACAAGTGCAAAAAGTGGTTTTTCAACAATAACACAAGTGCGAAAAGTTGTTTTTTCCTCACTAATACAAGTGCAAAAGTGGTTTCCTGCACCACACAAGTGCGAAAAGTGGTTTTTCAACACTAACACAAGTGTGAAAAGTGGTTTTTCAACACTAACACAAGTGCAAAAAGTGTTTTTTTCCACACTAATACAAGTGCAAAAGTGGTTTCCTGCACCAACACAAGTGCGAAAAGCGGTTTTTCAACACTAACACAAGTGCGAAAGGTGGTTTTTCAACACTAACACAAGTGCGAAAAGTGTTTTTTCCACACTAATACAAGTGCAAAAGTGGTTTCCTGCACCAACACAAGTGCGAAAAGTGGTTTTTCAACACTAACACAAGTGCGAAAGTGGTTTTTCAACACTAACACAAGTGCGAAAAGTGGTTTTTCAACACTAACACAAGTGCGAAAAGTGGTTTTTCAACACTAACACAAGTGCGAAAAAGTGTTTTTTTCCTCACTAATACAAGTGCAAAAGTGGTTTCCTGCACCAACACAAGTGCGAAAAAGTGGTTTTTCAACACTAACACAAGTGCGAAAAGTGGTTTTTCAACACTAACACAAGTGCGAAAAGTGTTTTTTCCACACTAATACAAGTGCGAAAAGTGGTTTTTCATCACTAACACAAGTGCGAAAAGTGGTTTTTCAACACTAACACAAGTGCGAAAAGTGGTTTTTCAACACTAACACAAGTGCGAAAAGTGGTTTTTCCACACTAATACAAGTGCAAAAGTGGTTTCCTGCACCAACACAAGTGCGAAAAGTGGTTTTTCAACACTAACACAAGTGCGAAAAGTGTGTTTTTCAACACTAACACAAGTGCGAAAAGTGGTTTTTCAACACTAACACAAGTGCGAAAAGTGTTTTTTCCACACTAATACAAGTGCAAAAGTGGTTTCGTGCACCAACACAAGTGTGAAAAGTGGTTTTCAACACTAACACAAGTGCGAAAAGTGGTTTTTCAACACTAACACAAGTGCGAAAAGTGGTTTTTCAACACTAACACAAGTGCGAAAAGTGTTTTTCCTCACTAATACAAGTGCGAAAAGTGGTTTTTCAACACTAACACAAGTGCGAAAAGTGGTTTTTCAACACTAACACAAGTGCGAAAAAGTGTTTTTTCCACACTAATACAAGTGCGAAAAGTGGTTTTTCATCACTAACACAAGTGCGAAAAGTGTTTTTCAACACTAACACAAGTGCGAAAAGGTGGTTTTTTCAACACTAACACAAGTGCGAAAAGTGTTTTTTCCACACTAATACAAGTGCAAAGTGGTTTCCTGCACCAACACAAGTGCGAAAAGTGTTTTTCAACACTAACACAAGTGCGAAAAGTGGTTTTTCAACACTAACACAAGTGCGAAAAGTGGTTTTTCAACACTAATACAAGTGCGAAAAGTGGTTTTTCATCACTAACACAAGTGCGAAAAGTGGTTTTTCAACACTAACACAAGTGCGAAAAGTGGTTTTTCAACACTATCACAAGTGCAAAAAGTGTTTTTTCCACACTAATACAAGTGCAAAAGTGGTTTCCTGCACCAACACAAGTGCGAAAAGTGGTTTTTCAACACTAACACAAGTGCGAAAAGTGTTTTTTCAACACTAACACAAGTGCGAAAAGTGGTTTTTCCACACTAATACAAGTGCAAAAGTGGTTTCCTGCACCAACACAAGTGCGAAAAGTGGTTTTTCAAACACTAACACAAGTGCGAAAAGTGGTTTTTCAACACTAACACAAGTGCGAAAAGTGGTTTTTCAACACTAACACAAGTGCGAAAAGTGTTTTTCCACACTAATACAAGTGCAAAAGTGGTTTACTGCACCAACACAAGTGTGAAAAGTGGTTTTCAACACTAACACAAGTGCGAAAAGTGGTTTTTCAACACTAACACAAGTGCGAAAAGTGTTTTTTCCACACTAATACAAGTGCAAAAGTGGTTTCCTGCACCAACACAAGTGCGAAAAGTGGTTTTTCAACACTAACACAAGTGCGAAAAGTGGTTTTTCCACACTAATACAAGTGCAAAAGTGGTTTCCTGCACCAACACAAGTGCGAAAAGTGGTTTTCAACACTAACACAAGTGCGAAAAGTGGTTTTTCAACACTAACACAAGTGCTAAAAGTGGTTTTTCAACACTAACACAAGTGCGAAAAGTGGTTTTTCCACACTAATACAAGTGCAAAAGTGGTTTTCTGCACCAACACAAGTGCGAAAAGTGGTTTTTCAACACTAACACATGTGCGAAAAGTGGTTTTTCAACACTAACACAAGTGTGAAAAGTGGTTTCCTGCACCAACACAAGTGCGAAAAGTGGTTTTTCAACACTAACACAAGTGCGAAAAGTGGTTTTTCAACACTAACACAAGTGCGAAAAGTGGTTTTTCAACACTAACACAAGTGCAAAAAGTGGTTTTTCAACACTAACACAAGTGCGAAAAGAGTTTTTTCCTCACTAATACAAGTGCAAAAGTGGTTTCCTGCACCAACACAAGTGCGAAAAGTGGTTTTTCAACACTAACACAAGTGCGAAAAGTGGTTTTTCAACACTAACACAAGTGCGAAAAGTGTTTTTTCCACACTAATACAAGTGCAAAAGTGGTTTCCTGCACTAACACAAGTGCGAAAAGTGGTTTTTCAACACTAACACAAGTGTGAAAAGTGGTTTCCTGCACCAACACAAGTGCGAAAAGTGGTTTTTCAACACTAACACAAGTGCGAAAAGTGGTTTTTCAACACTAACACAAGTGCGAAAAGTGGGTTTTCAACACTAACACAAGTGCAAAAAGTGGTTTTTCAACAATAACACAAGTGCGAAAAGTGTTTTTTCCTCACTAATACAAGTGCAAAAGTGGTTTCCTGCACCAACACAAGTGCGAAAAGTGGTTTTTCAACACTAACACAAGTGCGAAAAGTGGTTTTTCAACACTAACACAAGTGCAAAAAGTGTTTTTTCCACACTAATACAAGTGCAAAAGTGGTTTCCTGCACCAACACAAGTGCGAAAAGCGGTTTTTCAACACTAACACAAGTGCGAAAGGTGGTTTTTCAACACTAACACAAGTGCGAAAAGTGTTTTTTCCACACTAATACAAGTGCAAAAGTGGTTTCCTGCACCAACACAAGTGCGAAAAGTGGTTTTTCAACACTAACACAAGTGCGAAAAGTGGTTTTTCAACACTAACACAAGTGCGAAAAGTGGTTTTTCAACACTAACACAAGTGCGAAAAGTGGTTTTTCAACACTAACACAAGTGCGAAAAGTGTTTTTTCCTCACTAATACAAGTGCAAAAGTGGTTTCCTGCACCAACACAAGTGCGAAAAGTGGTTTTTCAACACTAACACAAGTGCGAAAAGTGGTTTTTCAACACTAACACAAGTGCGAAAAGTGTTTTTTCCACACTAATACAAGTGCGAAAAGTGGTTTTTCATCACTAACACAAGTGCGAAAAGTGGTTTTTCAACACTAACACAAGTGCGAAAAGTGGTTTTTCAACACTAACACAAGTGCGAAAAGTGGTTTTTCCACACTAATACAAGTGCAAAAGTGGTTTCCTGCACCAACACAAGTGCGAAAAGTGGTTTTTCAACACTAACACAAGTGCGAAAAGTGGTTTTTCAACACTAACACAAGTGCGAAAAGTGGTTTTTCAACACTAACACAAGTGCGAAAAGTGTTTTTTCCACACTAATACAAGTGCAAAAGTGGTTTCGTGCACCAACACAAGTGTGAAAAGTGGTTTTCAACACTAACACAAGTGTGAAAAGTGGTTTTCAACACTAACACAAGTGCGAAAAGTGGTTTTTCAACACTAACACAAGTGCGAAAAGTGTTTTTTCCACACTAATACAAGTGCAAAAGTGGTTTCCTGCACCAACACAAGTGCGAAAAGTGGTTTTTCAACACTAACACAAGTGCGAAAAGTGGTTTTACCACACTAATACAAGTGCAAAAGTGGTTTCCTGCACCAACACAAGTGCGAAAAGTGGTTTTCAACACTAACACAAGTGCGAAAAGTGGTTTTTCAACACTAACACAAGTGTGAAAAGTGGTTTTTCAACACTAACACAAGTGCGAAAAGTGTTTTTTCCACACCAATACAAGTGCAAAAGTGGTTTCCTGCACCAACACAAGTGCGAAAAGTGGTTTTTCAACACTAACACAAGTGCGAAAAGTGGTTTTTCAACACTAACACAAGTGCGAAAAGTGGTTTTTCAACACTAACACAAGTGCGAAAAGAGGTTTTTCAACACTAACACAAGTGCGAAAAGTGTTTTTTCCTCACTAATACAAGTGCAAAAGTGGTTTCCTGCACCAACACAAGTGCGAAAAGTGGTTTTTCAACACTAACACAAGTGCGAAAAGTGGTTTTTCAACACTAACACAAGTGCGAAAAGTGTTTTTTCCACACTAATACAAGTGCGAAAAGTGGTTTTTCATCACTAACACAAGTGCGAAAAGTGGTTTTTCAACACTAACACAAGTGCGAAAAGTGGTTTTTCAACACTATCACAAGTGCAAAAAGTGTTTTTTCCACACTAATACAAGTGCAAAAGTGGTTTCCTGCACCACACAAGTGCGAAAAGTGGTTTTTCAACACTTAACACAAGTGCGAAAAGTGGTTTTTCAACACTAACACAAGTGCGAAAAGTGGTTTTTCCACACTAATACAAGTGCAAAAGTGGTTTCAGCACAACACAAGTGCGAAAAGTGGTTTTTCACACACTAACACAAGTGCGAAAAGTGGTTTTTCAACACTAACACAAGTGCGAAAAGGTGGTTTTTCAACACTAACACAAGTGCGAAAAGTGTTTTTCCACACTAATACAAGTGCAAAAGTGGTTTCCCTGCACCCAACACAAGTGTGAAAAGTGGTTCAACACTAACAAGTGCGAAAAGTGGTTTTTCAACACTAACACAAGTGCGAAAAGTGTTTTTTCCACACTAATACAAGTGCAAAAGTGGTTTCCTGCACCAACACAAGTGCGAAAAGTGTTTTTTCAACACTAACACGAGTGCGAAAAGTGGTTTTTCAACACTAATACAAGTGCGAAAAGTGGTTTTTCAACACTAACACAAGTGCGAAAAGTGGTTTTTCAACACTATCACAAGTGCGAAAAGTGTTTTTTCCTCACTAATACAAGTGTGAAAAGTGGTTTTTCAACACTAACACAAGTGCGAAAAGTGGTTTTTCAACACTAACACAAGTGCGAAAAGTGTTTTTTCCACACTAATACAAGTGCGAAAAGTGGTTTTTCATCACTAACACAAGTGCGAAAAGTGGTTTTTCAACACTAACACAAGTGCGAAAGGTGGTTTTTCAACACTAACACAAGTGCGAAAAGTGTTTTTTCCACACTAATACAAGTGCAAAAGTGGTTTCCTGCACCAACACAAGTGCGAAAAGTGGTTTTTCAACACTAACACAAGTGCGAAAAGTGGTTTTTCAACACTAACACAAGTGCGAAAAGTGGTTTTTCAACACTAACACAAGTGCGAAAAGTGGTTTTTCAACACTAACACAAGTGCGAAAAGTGTTTTTTCCTCACTAATACAAGTGCAAAAGTGGTTTCCTGCACCAACACAAGTGCGAAAAGTGGTTTTTCAACACTAACACAAGTGCGAAAAGTGGTTTTTCAACACTAACACAAGTGCGAAAAGTGTTTTTTCCACACTAATACAAGTGCGAAAAGTGGTTTTTCATCACTAACACAAGTGCGAAAAGTGGTTTTTCAACACTAACACAAGGGCGAAAAGTGGTTTTTCAACACTATCACAAGTGCAAAAAGTGTTTTTTCCACACTAATACAAGTGCAAAAGTGGTTTCCTGCACCAACACAAGTGCGAAAAGTGGTTTTTCAACACTAACACAAGTGCGAAAAGTGGTTTTTCAACACTAACACAAGTGCGAAAAGTGGTTTTTCCACACTAATACAAGTGCAAAAGTGGTTTCCTGCACCAACACAAGTGCGAAAAGTGGTTTTTCAACACTAACACAAGTGCGAAAAGTGGTTTTTCAACACTAACACAAGTGCGAAAAGAGGTTTTTCAACACTAACACAAGTGCGAAAAGTGTTTTTTCCTCACTAATACAAGTGCAAAAGTGGTTTCCTGCACCAACACAAGTGCGAAAAGTGGTTTTTCAACACTAACACAAGTGCGAAAAGTGGTTTTTCAACACTAACACAAGTGCGAAAAGTGTTTTTTCCACACTAATACAAGTGCGAAAAGTGGTTTTTCATCACTAACACAAGTGCGAAAAGTGGTTTTTCAACACTAACACAAGTGCGAAAAGTGGTTTTTCAACACTATCACAAGTGCAACTGGTGTTTTTTCCACAATAATACAAGTGCAAAAGTGGTTTCCTGCACCAACACAAGTGCGAAAAGTGGTTTTTCAACACTAACACAAGTGCGAAAAGTGGTTTTTCAACACTAACACAAGTGCAAAAAGTGTTTTTTCCACACTAATACAAGTGCAAAAGTGGTTTCCTGCACCAACACAAGTGCGAAAAGCGGTTTTTCAACACTAACACAAGTGCGAAAGGTGGTTTTTCAACACTAACACAAGTGCGAAAAGTGTTTTTTCCACACTAATACAAGTGCAAAAGTGGTTTCCTGCACCAACACAAGTGCGAAAAGTGGTTTTTCAACACTAACACAAGTGCGAAAGTGGTTTTTCAACACTAACACAAGTGCGAAAAGTGGTTTTTCAACACTAACACAAGTGCGAAAAGTGGTTTTTCAACACTAACACAAGTGCGAAAAGTGTTTTTTCCTCACTAATACAAGTGCAAAAGTGGTTTCCTGCACCAACACAAGTGCGAAAAGTGGTTTTTCAACACTAACACAAGTGCGAAAAGTGGTTTTTCAACACTAACACAAGTGCGAAAAGTGTTTTTTCCACACTAATACAAGTGCGAAAAGTGGTTTTTCATCACTAACACAAGTGCGAAAAGTGGTTTTTCAACACTAACACAAGTGCGAAAAGTGGTTTTTCAACACTAACACAAGTGCGAAAAGTGGTTTTTCCACACTAATACAAGTGCAAAAGTGGTTTCCTGCACCAACACAAGTGCGAAAAGTGGTTTTTCAACACTAACACAAGTGCGAAAAGTGGTTTTTCAACACTAACACAAGTGCGAAAAGTGGTTTTTCAACACTAACACAAGTGCGAAAAGTGTTTTTTCCACACTAATACAAGTGCAAAAGTGGTTTCGTGCACCAACACAAGTGTGAAAAGTGGTTTTCAACACTAACACAAGTGCGAAAAGTGGTTTTTCAACACTAACACAAGTGCGAAAAGTGGTTTTTCAACACTAACACAAGTGCGAAAAGTGTTTTTCCTCACTAATACAAGTGCGAAAAGTGGTTTTTCAACACTAACACAAGTGCGAAAAGTGGTTTTTCAACACTAACACAAGTGCGAAAAGTGTTTTTTCCACACTAATACAAGTGCGAAAAGTGGTTTTTCATCACTAACACAAGTGCGAAAAGTGGTTTTTCAACACTAACACAAGTGCGAAAGGTGGTTTTTCAACACTAACACAAGTGCGAAAAGTGTTTTTTCCACACTAATACAAGTGCAAAAGTGGTTTCCTGCACCAACACAAGTGCGAAAAGTGGTTTTTCAACACTAACACAAGTGCGAAAAGTGGTTTTTCAACACTAACACAAGTGCGAAAAGTGGTTTTTCAACACTAATACAAGTGCGAAAAGTGGTTTTTCATCACTAACACAAGTGCGAAAAGTGGTTTTTCAACACTAACACAAGTGCGAAAAGTGGTTTTTCAACACTATCACAAGTGCAAAAAGTGTTTTTTCCACACTAATACAAGTGCAAAAGTGGTTTCCTGCACCAACACAAGTGCGAAAAGTGGTTTTTCAACACTAACACAAGTGCGAAAAGTGGTTTTTCAACACTAACACAAGTGCGAAAAGTGGTTTTTCCACACTAATACAAGTGCAAAAGTGGTTTCCTGCACCAACACAAGTGCGAAAAGTGGTTTTTCAACACTAACACAAGTGCGAAAAGTGGTTTTTCAACACTAACACAAGTGCGAAAAGTGGTTTTTCAACACTAACACAAGTGCGAAAAGTGTTTTTCCACACTAATACAAGTGCAAAAGTGGTTTCCTGCACCAACACAAGTGTGAAAAGTGGTTTTCAACACTAACACAAGTGCGAAAAGTGGTTTTTCAACACTAACACAAGTGCGAAAAGTGTTTTTTCCACACTAATACAAGTGCAAAAGTGGTTTCCTGCACCAACACAAGTGCGAAAAGTGGTTTTTCAACACTAACACAAGTGCGAAAAGTGGTTTTTCCACACTAATACAAGTGCAAAAGTGGTTTCCTGCACCAACACAAGTGCGAAAAGTGGTTTTCAACACTAACACAAGTGCGAAAAGTGGTTTTTCAACACTAACACAAGTGCTAAAAGTGGTTTTTCAACACTAACACAAGTGCGAAAAGTGGTTTTTCCACACTAATACAAGTGCAAAAGTGGTTTTCTGCACCAACACAAGTGCGAAAAGTGGTTTTTCAACACTAACACATGTGCGAAAAGTGGTTTTTCAACACTAACACAAGTGTGAAAAGTGGTTTCCTGCACCAACACAAGTGCGAAAAGTGGTTTTTCAACACTAACACAAGTGCGAAAAGTGGTTTTTCAACACTAACACAAGTGCGAAAAGTGGTTTTTCAACACTAACACAAGTGCAAAAAGTGGTTTTTCAACACTAACACAAGTGCGAAAAGAGTTTTTTCCTCACTAATACAAGTGCAAAAGTGGTTTCCTGCACCAACACAAGTGCGAAAAGTGGTTTTTCAACACTAACACAAGTGCGAAAAGTGGTTTTTCAACACTAACACAAGTGCGAAAAGTGTTTTTTCCACACTAATACAAGTGCAAAAGTGGTTTCCTGCACTAACACAAGTGCGAAAAGTGGTTTTTCAACACTAACACAAGTGTGAAAAGTGGTTTCCTGCACCAACACAAGTGCGAAAAGTGGTTTTTCAACACTAACACAAGTGCGAAAAGTGGTTTTTCAACACTAACACAAGTGCGAAAAGTGGGTTTTCAACACTAACACAAGTGCAAAAAGTGGTTTTTCAACAATAACACAAGTGCGAAAAGTGTTTTTTCCTCACTAATACAAGTGCAAAAGTGGTTTCCTGCACCAACACAAGTGCGAAAAGTGGTTTTTCAACACTAACACAAGTGCGAAAAGTGGTTTTTCAACACTAACACAAGTGCAAAAAGTGTTTTTTCCACACTAATACAAGTGCAAAAGTGGTTTCCTGCACCAACACAAGTGCGAAAAGCGGTTTTTCAACACTAACACAAGTGCGAAAGGTGGTTTTTCAACACTAACACAAGTGCGAAAAGTGTTTTTTCCACACTAATACAAGTGCAAAAGTGGTTTCCTGCACCAACACAAGTGCGAAAAGTGGTTTTTCAACACTAACACAAGTGCGAAAAGTGGTTTTTCAACACTAACACAAGTGCGAAAAGTGGTTTTTCAACACTAACACAAGTGCGAAAAGTGGTTTTTCAACACTAACACAAGTGCGAAAAGTGTTTTTTCCTCACTAATACAAGTGCAAAAGTGGTTTCCTGCACCAACACAAGTGCGAAAAGTGGTTTTTCAACACTAACACAAGTGCGAAAAGTGGTTTTTCAACACTAACACAAGTGCGAAAAGTGTTTTTTCCACACTAATACAAGTGCGAAAAGTGGTTTTTCATCACTAACACAAGTGCGAAAAGTGGTTTTTCAACACTAACACAAGTGCGAAAAGTGGTTTTTCAACACTAACACAAGTGCGAAAAGTGGTTTTTCCACACTAATACAAGTGCAAAAGTGGTTTCCTGCACCAACACAAGTGCGAAAAGTGGTTTTTCAACACTAACACAAGTGCGAAAAGTGGTTTTTCAACACTAACACAAGTGCGAAAAGTGGTTTTTCAACACTAACACAAGTGCGAAAAGTGTTTTTTCCACACTAATACAAGTGCAAAAGTGGTTTCGTGCACCAACACAAGTGTGAAAAGTGGTTTTCAACACTAACACAAGTGTGAAAAGTGGTTTTCAACACTAACACAAGTGCGAAAAGTGGTTTTTCAACACTAACACAAGTGCGAAAAGTGTTTTTTCCACACTAATACAAGTGCAAAAGTGGTTTCCTGCACCAACACAAGTGCGAAAAGTGGTTTTTCAACACTAACACAAGTGCGAAAAGTGGTTTTACCACACTAATACAAGTGCAAAAGTGGTTTCCTGCACCAACACAAGTGCGAAAAGTGGTTTTCAACACTAACACAAGTGCGAAAAGTGGTTTTTCAACACTAACACAAGTGTGAAAAGTGGTTTTTCAACACTAACACAAGTGCGAAAAGTGTTTTTTCCACACTAATACAAGTGCAAAAGTGGTTTCCTGCACCAACACAAGTGCGAAAAGTGGTTTTTCAACACTAACACAAGTGCGAAAAGTGGTTTTTCAACACTAACACAAGTGCGAAAAGTGGTTTTTCAACACTAACACAAGTGCGAAAAGAGGTTTTTCAACACTAACACAAGTGCGAAAAGTGTTTTTTCCTCACTAATACAAGTGCAAAAGTGGTTTCCTGCACCAACACAAGTGCGAAAAGTGGTTTTTCAACACTAACACAAGTGCGAAAAGTGGTTTTTCAACACTAACACAAGTGCGAAAAGTGTTTTTTCCACACTAATACAAGTGCGAAAAGTGGTTTTTCATCACTAACACAAGTGCGAAAAGTGGTTTTTCAACACTAACACAAGTGCGAAAAGTGGTTTTTCAACACTATCACAAGTGCAAAAAGTGTTTTTTCCACACTAATACAAGTGCAAAAGTGGTTTCCTGCACCAACACAAGTGCGAAAAGTGGTTTTTCAACACTAACACAAGTGCGAAAAGTGGTTTTTCAACACTAACACAAGTGCGAAAAGTGGTTTTTCCACACTAATACAAGTGCAAAAGTGGTTTCCTGCACCAACACAAGTGCGAAAAGTGGTTTTTCAACACTAACACAAGTGCGAAAAGTGGTTTTTCAACACTAACACAAGTGCGAAAAGTGGTTTTTCAACACTAACACAAGTGCGAAAAGTGTTTTTCCACACTAATACAAGTGCAAAAGTGGTTTCCTGCACCAACACAAGTGTGAAAAGTGGTTTTCAACACTAACAAGTGCGAAAAGTGGTTTTTCAATACTAACACAAGTGCGAAAAGTGTTTTTTCCACACTAATACAAGTGCAAAAGTGGTTTCCTGCACCAACACAAGTGCGAAAAGTGGTTTTTCAACACTAACACAAGTGCGAAAAGTGGTTTTTCCACACTAATACAAGTGCGAAAAGTGGTTTTTCAACACTAACACAAGTGCGAAAAGTGTTTTTTCCACACTAATACAAGTGCGAAAGTGGTTTTTCATCACTAACACAAGTGCGAAAAGTGGTTTTTCAACACTAACACAAGTGCGAAAAGTGGTTTTTCAACACTAACACAAGTGCGAAAAGTGGTTTTTCCACACTAATACAAGTGCAAAAGTGGTTTCCTGCACCAACACAAGTGCGAAAAGTGGTTTTTCAACACTAACACAAGTGCGAAAAGTGGTTTTTCAACACTAACACAAGTGCGAAAAGTGGTTTTTCAACACTAACACAAGTGCGAAAAGTGTTTTTTCCACACTAATACAAGTGCAAAAGTGGTTTCGTGCACCAACACAAGTGTGAAAAGTGGTTTTCAACACTAACACAAGTGTGAAAAGTGGTTTTCAACACTAACACAAGTGCGAAAAGTGGTTTTTCAACACTAACACAAGTGCGAAAAGTGTTTTTTCCACACTAATACAAGTGCAAAAGTGGTTTCCTGCACCAACACAAGTGCGAAAAGTGGTTTTTCAACACTAACACAAGTGCGAAAAGTGGTTTTACCACACTAATACAAGTGCAAAAGTGGTTTCCTGCACCAACACAAGTGCGAAAAGTGGTTTTCAACACTAACACAAGTGCGAAAAGTGGTTTTTCAACACTAACACAAGTGTGAAAAGTGGTTTTTCAACACTAACACAAGTGCGAAAAGTGTTTTTTCCACACCAATACAAGTGCAAAAGTGGTTTCCTGCACCAACACAAGTGCGAAAAGTGGTTTTTCAACACTAACACAAGTGCGAAAAGTGGTTTTTCAACACTAACACAAGTGCGAAAAGTGGTTTTTCAACACTAACACAAGTGCGAAAAGAGGTTTTTCAACACTAACACAAGTGCGAAAAGTGTTTTTTCCTCACTAATACAAGTGCAAAAGTGGTTTCCTGCACCAACACAAGTGCGAAAAGTGGTTTTTCAACACTAACACAAGTGCGAAAAGTGGTTTTTCAACACTAACACAAGTGCGAAAAGTGTTTTTTCCACACTAATACAAGTGCGAAAAGTGGTTTTTCATCACTAACACAAGTGCGAAAAGTGGTTTTTCAACACTAACACAAGTGCGAAAAGTGGTTTTTCAACACTATCACAAGTGCAAAAAGTGTTTTTTCCACACTAATACAAGTGCAAAAGTGGTTTCCTGCACCAACACAAGTGCGAAAAGTGGTTTTTCAACACTAACACAAGTGCGAAAAGTGGTTTTTCAACACTAACACAAGTGCGAAAAGTGGTTTTTCCACACTAATACAAGTGCAAAAGTGGTTTCCTGCACCAACACAAGTGCGAAAAGTGGTTTTTCAACACTAACACAAGTGCGAAAAGTGGTTTTTCAACACTAACACAAGTGCGAAAAGTGGTTTTTCAACACTAACACAAGTGCGAAAAGTGTTTTTCCACACTAATACAAGTGCAAAAGTGGTTTCCTGCACCAACACAAGTGTGAAAAGTGGTTTTCAACACTAACAAGTGCGAAAAGTGGTTTTTCAACACTAACACAAGTGCGAAAAGTGTTTTTTCCACACTAATACAAGTGCAAAAGTGGTTTCCTGCACCAACACAAGTGCGAAAAGTGTTTTTTCAACACTAACACGAGTGCGAAAAGTGGTTTTTCAACACTAATACAAGTGCGAAAAGTGGTTTTTCAACACTAACACAAGTGCGAAAAGTGGTTTTTCAACACTATCACAAGTGCGAAAAGTGTTTTTTCCTCACTAATACAAGTGTGAAAAGTGGTTTTTCAACACTAACACAAGTGCGAAAAGTGGTTTTTCAACACTAACACAAGTGCGAAAAGTGTTTTTTCCACACTAATACAAGTGCGAAAAGTGGTTTTTCATCACTAACACAAGTGCGAAAAGTGGTTTTTCAACACTAACACAAGTGCGAAAGGTGGTTTTTCAACACTAACACAAGTGCGAAAAGTGTTTTTTCCACACTAATACAAGTGCAAAAGTGGTTTCCTGCACCAACACAAGTGCGAAAAGTGGTTTTTCAACACTAACACAAGTGCGAAAAGTGGTTTTTCAACACTAACACAAGTGCGAAAAGTGGTTTTTCAACACTAACACAAGTAGTGTAATAATGTTGCTTCTGGGACACCTCCGTTTAACATGGGAAATCCCTATCTCATGTCATTTACCCCCTTGTCTTTTTCAAAAATCATAAACACCTCTATTTCTCCCACCCTCATCTTTATGAACCTTTTGTCTGTAGTACCTATCCTTAATGTTGTTCATTAGACCACTCAAACACTACAAATATTTGTTTTCTCTTATAGACCTATCATCCTTCTTCTACATATCATCTGGCAGATTAATCTTTGACCCACTCAAACATTGACCCATTCACTTCCATATTAATTCTTTCCCTCCCTCATTGCCCCTAAACACCTATATTTCTCTCACCCTGTTCTTTACGAACCTTCTAACCTTTTGACATGTTATCCTTATTCATTAGACCACTTAAACACCTGTGATCCTTCTGACCTCATGGACCTTTTAACCTTTTACTCTTAATATCATCTGGTGAATATAACCCACTCAAACAACGACCCTACAAATATTTGTTTATGCGTGGGAAATAATTTAATTCTCCTACAACTCTCTTCACCATCTAATATATTAACAAAAAATATGTTTGAGTTTGGTTCTTTATTAAGATATTTTAACTGAGCTAAGATAAAATGGTAAACCTCCCTCAATGTTCTTATTTGAGCGCCTCCAGTGCCACATACCATTTTTTGGTAAGCTCCGCCCACTTTTTGGTAAACCACGCCCATTTTTTACTAAGCCCCGCCCACTTTTTGTTAAGCCACGCCCACTTTTTACTAAGCCCCGCCCACTTTTGCTAAGCTCCTCCCACTTTTGCTAAGTCCCACCCACTTTATAAACTCTTCAGCATTGTATCATTTCCAGGTAATACATTACATCATTTTCAGGGAATTTCCATCACATCATTTCCAGTTAAGACACGCCCAGGGAATTTCCACAGGAAGACACACCCAGTCCTTATAAAAGGCACTGACCACACAGGCTTTTTCAAACACGCTTTCTGCTTCACTTGAGAATGGACTACTATGCCGAAATGGAATGGGATAACTTTGCTATTCCATGGAGTCCTACTACCTGTGTAGAACTCAACCTTCAGATTGATGAACTGGACTCGAACCTCTTATCAATGGAGGTAAGTTTGTTTATTTATTTATTTATTTATTTAATTTTTTTTTTTTTTAAGATGAGACTCGTGTAAGAGTTAACAAAGTTTATTTTAATATTCATAGAGCTTGATTTATACAAATAAAAAATATTGTATTAAATTAATACATTGTTATTTTCTTTCACAGGAAATTGTATCTGAGATACGAAATGAAAATTCTGCTTTTAACACAACTTGGGATGAAGTTATTTTTTTGTTTGAAGACATTTTGAACAACCAAGACCCCCAGAACGAGTTCTACCTTGATGACCCAGCCAAAGAGTTATACCTTGGAGATCCACAAAATCCTGAAAAAGAGTTTTACCATGATGATACTTGTTGTGAGTTATCAAAACAAAACCCACTGAACAAGTTCTACCTTGATGAGCCAGAATACAAGTCATACATTGGAGACCCACAAATTTCTGAAAATTGGGAAAGGAGAGTTCTCCCTGATGGTCCGCAGTTATACTATGTGAGACACATCATAGAAACCCTAAAAAATTGGGAAAGGAGAGTTCTCCCTGATGGTCCGCAGTTATACTATGTGAGACACATCATAGAAACCCTAAAAAATTGGGCAAGGAGAGTTCTCCCTGATGGTCCGCAGTTATACTATGTGAGACACATCATAGAAACCCTAAAAAATTGGGCAAGGAGAGTTCTCCCTGATGGTCCGCAGTTATACTATGTGAGACACATCATAGAAACCCTAAAAAATTGGGCAAGGAGAGTTCTCCCTGATGGTCCGCAGTTATACTATGTGAGACACATCATAGAAACCCTAAAAAATTGTGAAATGGGAATTCTCCCTGATGGTCCGCAGTTATACTATGTGAGACACATCATAGAAACCCTAAAAAATTGGGAAAGGGAAGTTTTCCCTGATGGTCCGCAGTTATACTATGTGAGACTTATCACGGAAACCCCCAATATTTCTGAAAATTGTGGTTTTACCTTGGGGACTTGGAAAGATGGTTATATTTTTGGAGACTCGGAATGGGGGTTTTGTTTTGATGACTCGGAATGTGATACCTATCTTGGAGGCTCAACAGGAATGTGGTTATACCTTGGGAACTTGGAAAGTTGGTTTTATTTTGGAGACTCTACCTGTGGGGTTCCTCTTGGAGACTCTTTGGATTCTAAAGCAATGAACAATGTTCTTTATTTAATGACGCTTGATTTAAGCAATATCAAGAAAGTTCGAGGAAGAAAATGCTGGAAAATTCTTTCTTCCCATTTCTACTTCTTCAAACTTGAAAGCCTTGAAAGACAGAATTGGAGGAAGAGGAAAAAAAAGAAATACGTATTTAAAAAAAGAAGAAAAGAAAGATTATGTTAGGGTTTGGGTGGGATTTTGAATGTGAGGGTTAGGGATGGGGTTGGGTTAGGGATGGGTTGGGTTAGGGTTGGGATTTTGAATGTGAGGGTTAGGGTTGGGGTTGGGTTAGGGATGGGATTGGGTTAGGGTTGGGATTTTGAATGTGAGGGTTAGGGATGGGTTGGGTTGGGTTAGGGATGGGGTTGGGTTAGGGATGGGGTTGGGTTAGGGTTGGGGTTGGGTTAGGGATGGGGTTGGGTTAGGGATGGGGTTGGGTTAGGGATGGGGTTGGGTTAGGGATGGGGTTGGGTTAGGGATGGGGTTGGGTTAGGGATGGGTTGGGTTAGGGATGGGTTTGGGTTAGGGATGGGGTTGGGTTAGGGCTTGGGTTGGGTTAGGGTTTGTATATTATTATGACTCACTCGCACATACACACACACACAAAAGTTAAGCCCCAACTAAAAGGTTGTGGGATTCTGTGTTTGGGGTTCACAGATTTAAAAACGTATCCCCATTATACACACACAAAAGTTAAGCCCCAACTGGAAAGTTGAGGGATTCTGTGTTTGGGGTTCACAGATTTAAAAACGTATCCCCATTATACACACACAAAAGTTAAGCCCCAACTGGAAAGTTGAGGGATTCTGTGTTTGGGGTTCACAGATTTAAAAACGTATCCCCATTATACACACACAAAAGTTAAGCCCCAACTAAAAAGTTGTGGGATTCTGTGTTTGGGGTTCACAGATTTAAAAACGTATCCCCATTATACACACACAAAAGTTAAGCCCCAACTAAAAAGTTGTGGGATTCTGTGTTTGGGGTTCACAGATTTAAAAACGTATCCCCATTATACACACACAAAAGTTAAGCCCCAACTAAAAAGTTGTGGGATTCTGTGTTTGGGGTTCACAGATATAAAAACGTATTCCCATTACATTTTATTTATTTATTTATTATTTTCAAGGGTATTATCTGCTTACTTGTGTTTTTTGTAATTCTTGCGAGTAAAATGAACCCAAGATTTCTTCTCCATTTAAATCATATAATTTGTAGGTCCAAGGGACTGTATCCATTACATCAATGATTTTAAATAATTCACGAGTCCATTTTTGTGTATAACCTTTCTCAAAATGGCTTTTCCATTTGTATATCCTTACCATATCACCAACTTTGAACTTGGGCTTTCTCAAATTAATCTCCTTTTCATATTCTAATTTTGTAAATGTTTCTGATGGTTTTGATTTTGTTGATGAATGAACTGTATTATTGTAATTATCTACAATATCCTGAATTAAATACACCCATTTTTGAGAACCGAGTTGTGTGAATTTTTTATATAATTTCTCTTTCAAAGTACGATTAAAACGCTCAATAACAACTGCCTTTCCTTCATTAAAGGTGCTGTATAATTTAATACCCTTCCCCTTAAGAAATTTCATGAATATTTTGTTGTAGAACTCTGTTCCCTCATCGGTCCACAGTTTCTTTGGTTTTCTTTTATCCCTATCAAATATTAGCTTAAAGGCTAACATTAAAGTATCACCCCTTTTATTTTTTAAAGGGACAACCCAGACAAATCTACTCCTCAAATCAATAACGGTTAAAGCATACCTGTATCCCTTATCATTATTTAGTTCGATTAAATCAGCGGACCATATGTGGTCAGTGTATTTAGAATAAACTTTCCTTCTTTTAAACTTTGTGATTATAGGTTTATGTAATTCATTAGCCAAAAGCTCCTCAGTCTTGATAACATCATTGGAGTTTAATAGTTTTTTGGGAAATAACCAAGACCAAGTTTCAATTTAACACTTATCATTTTTTTCACAATAAACCTATCAACTTTCTCTCTCAATGTCGGATTTCGTATCAAAGACAAATTATACAACATTTCTCTGTCTGCTTCATGTTTTTCATCCAATGTGGTGGTATCCCCATAAGCAATATCATGCTTCATACACACTTCATCAACCCTATTTTTTGGTCTGGACCAAGGTTTAGGATTGTCAACCTCATCTAATCTTTTATCCAAGTTTGTTCCTGGACCACAGAAAGAATACCCTGGAAGGTGTAATTCTCCTGGAATTCCAGTTGTTGTAAATTTACTTCCTGACAGAAACTTTTGTATATCTCCTCCTCTTTTAGGTGAGATGAATTGGCACTTTTTAGAGCCACACACTTGACATATTCCTTTTTGATAAACTCTATTATTTTTAGCTTTAACATAAGAGATATTTTTAGATTTAGTTTTCTTTTTACATTTGAGACAATAACTCATATTTATTTATCAGAAAAATTCCGACAGAGTATCAAAACCTTTTTGGTTTTTAACATATACATTTCAATCTTTATTTTTAAAACATAAAGAATCCTAAGGATTGCCTTCACTCTCTCCTCCATTTATTTACAAATAAAACTAACTAAAGTCAATTACACCAACATCATCAACTATATAATCTTTTCCTTCTTCTTCTTCATCACCACTTTCTCGTTTAAACCTCCTCCCTGAAATTGTAGTAAAGGTTGTTTCCATTCTTTCAAATAATATTTTCCTGAGAATTTGAATTTCTTTATTTTCCTCCTCAGTGCGTTGAGTTTGATTTATTTGCAGTAATACCTTAAATCTTTTATAAATCTCACTGATTTCCATCTTTTTATATTTTTCCTCCCTCTCTCTTTGCTCCCTTTCCTCCCTCTCCTCCTTCTCCTTTTTCTCCCTCTCCTCCTCCTTTTTCTCCCTCTCCTCCTTTTTCTCCCTCTCCTCCTTCTCCTCCCTCTCCCTTTCCTCCTTCTCCTTTTTCTCTCTTTCCTCCTTCTCTTCTTCAACTCCTTCCTCATCCCTTGCTACCCTTGAGTTTGAACCCCAAAGAATATTATACATATACTCATCTGGATTTTGAGATATTCTTGTATCTATAATTATTTTTCTCATAATAGGATACCAATAAGATTTGTTGACGATTTCTAAAAGAGTTTTATATTTCATAACTTTGAGAAGTTCATTTTTATTTAATATTTTAAACAAGTCTCTATTTGTGGGTTTAACAATATCAGTATAAGGCCAGTTTTTAATGACAAAATTCCCATGTATATGCTCCAAATCATAAGGTATGTAATACCGAGCACCCTTTTCTTGTAGGTATCCTTGAATACAAAAATTATAATTCTCTTGTAGTCTTCTTCCTGCCATTTATGTATCAGAAATATATGTGAGATTAATATTATGACAGGTAATACCACCCCATCTTCCCACTACCAAATCGGTTTGTATTCCTCGGCTTTCTATCCTTATCTCATTACCTTCCTTCTTTGTCATGCGAACCATCGCTATACTATCATATATTTTTCTTTTCTTAAAATCACGTATTTGTTGTTTACTAATTGTACTTCCACATAAATCCTTATCCTCACCAAGTGGATAATATTCTTCTTTACGAGACTGATTTAAATCATGTAGGTCTTCTATGTTTATTGAAAAAGACCAATTATACCCTAAATCAGGCATATCATACCCCCATTTATTAATTCGCATATTAACTAAATGTCCTTCTTTATAAAATTCAATTGTAAGCAGGTAGTTAAATTCAATGAGGAAAGGTGTATGGTCAGTATAACCAGGTGTTGTGGTTGTAAATTTTACTTCTTTCACAAAACGTGCTGTTTTCTTTAAAAATATATATTGTGATAAATCACTTAATCTAATTAAGTCATTCGCATCTGTAGGGTTTGGATAATTGATTAATTTATAAGTATTCTTCATATTAATATTTTTACTTACACTATATTTTTGTCGTTCAGCCTGTGCCTTTGTATAATAATTTGATAAATCAATATCCTGAGAGGATTTTCCAAAGATAGAACCATCTTTTCCAACATAAGTCATTTATATTAGATTAAAAATGATACCATAAAAATTTTCATTATTGTTGAGTTGAAATAATACATATAAACATAATTGACCACAACATTTAGAATTAATTTCTTGAACTTGAAATGTTTGATAAACACCATTCTGTAAGAATTGTATTACTTCAACAGGTGGTGGCATACCATAACTATCAAAATAATATTTATCCTGACTATTATGAATACAAACCCAATGAGAACCATTCTGTGTGTCTAAATTCATAATAATATTCTTTGTATTCTTATTTATATGTATTAATTCATCTCTCATACAGATTACCACATTATCAATTTTTAGTGTTTTACAATACTTGGCTAGTTCTATATTTGACGTTGTATTCTTTCCAAATTGTTTAAACCATTTATCCATTTATTTATGAGAAAGATACAATCCATTACCCCGTTTAGTTAGTTTAACACCCGCTTGAGCGATAGAGGAAAGCATATCACCAACCAACAATCTAGCTTTATCAGGTAGACTTTCAAGTTTTTGAGCAAAATCTACAATTACACCACTTCCACTAATTTGTTTCTCCAACTCCTTGTTATGTCTTTCCAATTCTTTTTGAGCTTTTAGTTGTGCCTTCCTTTCGTTAGCAGTTTTTACCGCTGCTGAAATACCACCAGTCAATGCTCCCGCCGCACTTAAACCAGCAAATAAAGGAATTAGAAACGGGAGAAATCCTCCTCTTGACTCGTCTATTGAATATTTCTTTAACATAGGTTTCGTCATTTTAATTTTAAGTGATCCAACATCATTTAGTGTTTTTACTTGTGTGTGTGTGAGTAAAACATCAATTCTTACAGCTCCTTTTCTTTGAATTGTATTAACATTAATAATACAAGGCTTTTGATTTTGAATACAAGATGTTAATTTATTAAGATTGATTTGATTAACATATACCCCTACCATTTATTTATGAGAAAAAACCTATGTGATATTAATCATAACACCATTATCTGTATTAATCTGTAATTCTGTTTCCTCCAAAAGCAAACAATAAGCATCAACTTCTTCATTCTCCCCTCTTTCAATGTATAGAGAAGTATCCACTCGATTAGACTTTATAGTTTCCTTTTGAGAACTCAGGTCAATTGCGTAGATTGTATATAAACCTTTAAATGCAACCATATCCAAAATAGGATCATTATTACCATTACTTTCACACACTTTTTGGTAGGACTTGTAGGCTTCCGCATAATCATTTTTTTCCCAATCAATTTCCAATCTATCTCGCGGATAAAATGTGCCATCAAGAGAAACCCGAAGTTGTTTCACCTTAGCATTATCACTCAGCGCATTATTCTTATTAGTACCCTCCTCTCCATCTGGTTTTTTAAAAATGAGCCATAGGTATCGTGGCTTTCCTTCAAGAACACCCAAATTCCAAGTGTAGGTAGTGTGTTCCAGTTTAACGTGTTGACATCTTCTTTTAAGGTATGATACATTTAGCGGTTTCTTTGAGTTAAGTCTTCTATTTAACATCTCCTCCGTTTTAAGATTAGGAGTATATTCATTGATATACCAACACAAATCATTAATAACAAATTTATTATTGTCGCCAAAAGCATTTTCAGCCCCAAAAAGCAATCTATTTACATTATCATTCCTTTGTAGTTGAAATCTAATTTTAAGACCATACAAAACTTTATCATAATCACAAAATCCAAATATACCTTTAAGAGGTACTGCTACGGTAAAACTATTCTCAGCTTTTGCGTCATCATTATACATTGACTTCCTTTGACTATAACCAGGGTCTGTGTTTGTTCCCGTTGACATATCAGGAATAAAGCCTTCAACAGCTCCCTTACCCATTCTATCACCAAACGAATATAGTGTAAATTTCATCATTTCAGATGTAGCAGAGACATAATCAACCGCTTCAACCTCTTGTGTTCCAATATACAGGCGAACACTGTCAAACATTTTCCAGAAGAAATCATTTACGAGTGTAGCATTAGTATTATTCGCAGCCTTAGTGAATTTAAATTTACACAGCAAGAAACTATCAGCTATATTCAAGTAAGTTTGTTGATTATTTATTTCAAAACTTTTTGTTCCGTTTGAATTCCAGTCGGTTCCTGTAATAGCATTTACCTTAAAATAGTCTTCCTTTTTAGTAGAGTTTGAAATGATAATCGTATCATCCAAATCATAGATACTATCAATCGCTTCCATACTTGTATTTATATAGTATTAAAATTGTTGAAACCCTGACCCAAGTATTTTAATGATTTTTTGTCGTTCTTGTGAAGATAGTTGAGTTTTACCTTTTTTAATTTCTTTGATTGCTTGTAATTTATGGGACTCCTTTTGAGCATCTTTTATACTCTTTACAACACCTGCTACATTTCCCATGAGAGAAGCAGTTGAACCAATTAGGTCTTTATGTTTAAGAATGGTTGAACCAATACCCATTAGAGTATCAATTATCCCATCTCCTTTATTTCGAAATTGATGACCCACACCCCGTTGCCTCTTAGGTTTATAGTATCCTTTACCCACATACCTTGTATAGTCTGGTGAAAGGAACATGCCCTCCCCTGTAATTATTTTATATTTTCCCAACTCGTGTTTTCTTACAATAACCATTATTTATTTATTGAAAAACTTCACGTAGGTGAATTCTGATGGATATAATTTCATCATTAAAGGATATCATACGATTATCTTGGTCGGTTATCCTAAAATTTACTCTGTATATGGTTTTTCCTGACACAGGTAAATAGACAAGATTTTTTGGTTCCATATTAAATTTATAACCAATCGGGGTTGAGTATGCACTGAATGAAAATATTGTATTTGTTCTTATTCCATCGTTATAAGCACCATCAATCAAATCACAATGAATTAATACTGAATTTATACCGGAGGATATTTGGATAACATTATCACTGTAAAACGTCCCGTTATTTTCAATCTTTTTTGAAGAGAAACCCAATAGCTCTCTGAACGAATTTTCAATCGTGAAATCAACTTTATAATTATTTTTCAGTTTAATAGTTGATTTTGAAGTGTGTGTTTGAATATCTATTACAATATTTTTTGGTTCATCACCTTTTTCTTTCATAAGGCGAGAGACTTCTGAAGATATTTGAGAAATCTCGTAAGCTCCAGGTGAAACAGTTATAGTTTTGTAGGCAGTGCCTGGATTATAACTAAACTTGTTGTTTTTCTCTGTGATATTAAAAAGGGTATTGTAAGTTTCCATTGACAACAAAGATGCCTCATATGAGGTAAGGGGGTCAAGTTGTAGTGGGTAAGGGAATGAAGCTGTGTAATCGCTCGTTGTGAAATTAAAACTAAGAATTGTGCTTCTCATCTTATTTAATATCTAATAAAATATCTTTGTATTGACATTTATTAATTATTTTCATGTTCATCAACTGATCTAAAATGGCTGAGGATTCATTAAAACAATTGTTGTTTCCAGCCTTCTTACTACCTAATAACAATAATAGCCTATTAACTAATTGTGATGGGTCATTTGGAAGAAAACTAACACCCGAACCAAGCTTACTTAAAGCATCAATAATATGTTTCTCCTTCTCATTCTTCTTACTTTTACCAGCAACAGAAACTCCATAATCAAGTGTATTTAACAACTCAATATATACCCTATCTTCCTCTCTTTCCATATCAAGTGGTTCCTCAAAATATTTTGAACCGCTGAATCCGGGGTTTGTTAGAAGAAACATTAATCTTGGAGTTAATTTAACATTTGGTTGAGTAGAACTCAAGAACATCAATTCATCATTAAATATCAATACCTTTTCTTCCACAAGATGAAACACTGCTGGTTCTTCTGTTGGAATGAGACCTGCTCTGGTTTTTGAACCCGCAGAATATTCATTGTTTTGAAGAGCTTCCACAACATAATTAGGGGGTTGATTTACCTGCTCAAGTTTCCGAAATAATCCCTCGTCATCATATTCTAATTCACCAAGTTCTTGTTTTGTTATCTGACTAAAATCTTTGAGCATTTGAAGTTTTTTCGGAGTAAATTCTACCGTGGGAACTGTAGGGTGTTGAGTTTTCAAAAGTGGTTTAAAGAATTTCTCTTGTTTTCTTTCAAAGGCTTCTTCACCAGTTAGTTTCTGTCTCCGTTTCTTCTTTATCTCTTCCTGTTGTTTAACAACTTTTGAAACTAATTGTTGATGTTCCTTAAACTTTCTTTCTCTTTCTTCAGTATTCATTTTCTGTATTTATTTATTGAAAAATATCATTTAGTATCTCATCTTGTTTCACAACAATATATTTATATTTTCCAATCGTGTGTTTCATATAATTTTCAAATTCTTTTTTACTACATAACGTAGAGCAATTATCTCTCCAAAAATTATTTACATCTATTGAATTTAACTTAAATAAAATAAAAGTATTGGCATTGTTTCTTATTGAGCGTCGAGGGAGTTGAAAATATGATTGACTAAGATATATACAATTACAAGAAGAATGTCTCCCTCTTGTATAGTAGCTATCCATTACTGTTTGGTTTCTCTCATTAACACAATCATCAAAGATGACAAGGTTCTTTTTTGATTTATCTAAATCTTGAGGTGAAGGTATATCATCCGTATTATCACTGAGAATACAAGTTATGGGTTTCGATTTTGATTTCTGTGTATCACAAAATAATTGTATTATATCATCAATATTATAATCATTTAGTTTGTTTTGAAGTTTAAATAAACCGATAATGTCTTCCTTTTTAAGACCCGCATTAAAACCCTGTGAGAGTAGTTGATACTCGGGTTGAAAACTTGACTTTGTAAAAATTATTAAATTATCATAATCTAAAAAATTAGAACCAAGGAGCATCTTTAAAAGTAAACAGGTTTTTCCACATCCGCTTGAACCAACTATTAGACATCTCAATGAATTTGGAATGTTTTTATGGTTATTAAATTTTATCTTATTTTCCCAAACGGGTAAAAAATCATTCATTTATATATTTGGAAAACAAGTTATCCAACTTTTTTTGAGCTATTTGAGAAACTCTATATTTTATCCTGAGTTCGGGTTTAATTTCAAAATAATCCATTATTTTATTTATATAGTATCTTGTATTAACATTTCCATTAAAATTATTTTGAATAATAAATATCATTAAACCCTTATACATTTCCTCAATACAATTAGTCTCTTCCCTTGAAAGAAATGGTGTATTATCATCACAATACTTAACATTCATCTCTCTTATTAATCTTGTAAAGTAATTCATTTTTGGTTCTAATTTAAAAGAGTTATATATTTTTTTATATTTCTTATTATCATTAATTAAAATTAAATCACAGAAAATACATTGTTTATATGAATCCTCATCATTAAGCCCCACTCTATCACAAGCCGGACAATTCTCTAATTTATCATATGGAGAGTCTGGAAATTCTAAATATCCTTCAGAACTTATCATATTTATGTGGTAAATTTTTACTTAAACTAAACGCAAGTTTATTCATTAATAAATACAATGTTTCAAAGCACAAAAGACAAATTTCAATCAATCTCTACTTCGGTGGAAGATATAGAAAAATATGTCAAAGATGTTAAATTGAACAAAGATAAATATGGAAATTTTTGGGTAAAACCAGTTATGGAAAATAACATGAGCCCCTCTATTTCATTTAAAGGAAGAGCTCTAACTATACCTGGAAAGACATCCATTAAAGTAAATCTAACAAAAGTTTCTCCTCTACTCCTGGCAATTTATTCAAAGCTTGAAAAAGTGATTGACCACGATACTTTGAAAAAGAATGATAAGACCATTAATAATTCTAGAGGAGACATTTGTATTTTCTTTAATAATCCAAAGGGTGTAGATCTAAGTAAAATGAATGATGTTAATATTTCTGGTGAAATGTCATTTCGTTCTATGATAGTTAGAGATTATTTAAAGATAACTTTTGATATAAAAATTGTAGAGATTGAATCTGTTAATGAAAGAAAGTATATAGATATTGATGGGAATATTTTTCTTGCTAATTAAATATGAGTCAATACAGCAGTGAAGATTTTACTATTTCATTGAACTCAGACGATAGTGATGATAGTATTTCATTGAACTTGGACGATGGTGATGATAGTATTTCATTGAACACAGATGATAGTTATGATACTAATAGTTTGTGCTCAAATGATAGTTATGAGAGTAGCTTTATTGATGACTCTGAGTATGATTCTGAGTATTCATGTGATAGTTATGACTTAGATGATTCTGAGTGAAAAAGTGTTTTAGTTTAAGCACAGCGATATATATAAAACGGAGCTGTAAAGCTCAAAAGTGTTTTATTTTAAGCACAGTGATATATATAAAACACCACGTTTTCTCACGCTATAAATATGGTTTATTGTGATACTTGCGAGAAGGAAGTAAAATATTATAAACAACATATTCTCACCGCAAAACATACATACAACATTTTAAACAAACTTTCCCCTCTTCCACCTGAAACAAAACACTGTTCTACATGTAATAAAAATATCCTCAAGAAAGGCTTCAAAATACATCTTAAAACAAATCTACATTTATCAAATTTTATCACAACTAAAAACTCTGATGGAGCATTCAAAGGACATATTAAAATAAGAGTCTTTAACTTCAAACCTCCTGAACCAGAGTCTATAGTTGATGCTGTAGAAATAGTTAAACCTGCTGTTCAAACGTTGATTGAAAAAACACTAAAGGAAATGAAACCACTTAAATTTTATATGGGAGTAAAATTAGAAATGACAAAGGATGAAGGAGTTATAGATGCACCATACATGAGAACTGAGCCACACTTTATATCTTCATATCAAGATTTTAAAACATCAGGAGTCTATGATGAACTTATTAAACAAGAGCAAGATGTGGATAATTCAATCGTAGGAAGTGGATTCAATATAGGAAAAATTATTTACATAGACATTCATATTCTTAAATCAGATCCTCTAAAAGCTTCTTCTTACATTGATTTACCCAGTGTTATCAAAAATAGAAAAGCAGTTATCAATATCAAAAATAAAGACAATAAATGTTTTCTCTGGTCTATTTTAGCACACTTACATCCTCCACATTTTCATGATGAAAGAGTATCTCATTATAAAAAATATGAGAATACATTAAATACGAAAGATCTAAAGTTTCCGATGACTTTAAATGATATTCCTAAATTTGAAAAGATGAATAATTTATCAGTTAATGTTTATGGTCTAACAGAAACAAACAACATTCAGGTTTTAAAGCTTTCTGACAATTGTAAACAAACTCATATTAATCTTCTATATTTTAATTCAGACGAAAATTCACATTATACATACATCAAAGATATTGCTAAATTAATAAAACCACAAGTCTGTAAGAGAACAAATAAAATATATATTTGTTTGCGTTGTCTTAACTTCTTCAATTCACAAGAAAGATTAGATAAACATTCAAATTATTGTGGCGAACATAAATCAACGGTAATCAATATGCCTAAAGAAGGCTCAAAGATCACATTCAAAGATGAAAATAAAAAGATCAAACATCCATTTGTTATATATGCTGATTTTGAAAGTATTTTAGAAAAAATTGATACTGCTTCTCAAGATCCAAAAGAATCATACACAAATAAATATCAAAAACATACTCCTTGTGGTTTTTGTTATTATATCAAATCATCCGTTGGTGATAAATATAACAAGTTAGAGATGTATAGAGGCTCAAATACCCCAGAGGAGTTTGTGAAACGACTAGAAAAAGACTGTGTTCGATTAACCAAGATAATGAGAGAAACCAATAAACCAATGTCCTTAACAAGTAAAGAAAAAAGGGAATTTATAAAAAACAATGTCTGTCATATTTGTGAGGAGAAAATTGGTAAAGGTCTAAAGGTTAGAGACCATTGTCATCTCACTGGTAAATATAGAGGTCCGGCTCATCAAAGTTGTAATATTAATTATCAACTCCCCTCTTTCATTCCTGTCTTTCTTCATAACAACGCTCATTATGATACACATCTATTTATCAAGGAACTCTCAAAGACTTCTGGAAGTATCTCAGCAATTCCAAACACGGATCAGAAATACATTTCATTCACAAAAACAATTCACACATCTCCTATTACTCATATCAGATTTCTTGATACATTTAAATTCATGGCAAGTCCATTGGTTAACTTGGTTCAAAATCTAAAAGAGTTTCCATGTCTTTCAGAGTATTTTTTAGATAAAGATTTTCTAACACAAAAGGGAATTTACCCCTATGACTATATGGACTCATTTGAGAGATTCAATGAAACACAACTTCCTTCAAAAGAAAATTTCTATAACAAATTAAATAATAGTCATATATCTGATAAAGATTATGTACACGCACAAAATGTTTGGGAAAAATATAACATCAAGAATCTTGGCGAGTATCACGATTTGTATCTCAAAACTGATGTGCTTTTATTGGCCGATGTATTTGAAGCCTTTAGATCTGTTTGTCGCACTGGATATGGATTGGATCCTGCTCACTACTACACAGCACCTGGATTGGCCTGGAGTGCGATGTTGAAAATGACAAAACAAGATTTGGATTTGATAACCGATGTTGATATGCTTTTGATGATTGAAAAGGCAAAAAGAGGTGGAATTTCACAAGTCTGCTCGAGTAGATACGCAAAAGCAAATAACAAATATCTTCCAAATTATGATCCAATGAAAGAGAGTTCTTACTTGATGTACTATGACGCGAACAACCTGTATGGCTGGGCAATGTCTCAGGCTCTTCCTTATGGAAAACTTAGATGGGTAAAGGAAAAAGACTACAAAAACGTTTTACAAGATGTATGTATCTCTACACAAAAAGAATTGGATGAAGAAAAAGTTGGTTATTATTTTGAAATTGATTTAAAATATCCAGAGGAACTCCATAACCTACACAAAGATCTCCCATTTGCTTGTGAGAAAGCAAGTCCAAAGAAAGAATGGTTGAGTGATTATCAACGATCGTTTGATATAGGTGAATCAACAGAAAAATTACTTACTACATTATATAACAAGAAAAATTATGTTCTACACCAAAGAAATTTGCGACAATATTTATCAAAAGGTCTAAGAGTAGAGAAGATCCATAGGGTTCTA
This sequence comes from Myxine glutinosa, assembly GCF_964187855.1. Taxonomy (NCBI): domain Eukaryota; kingdom Metazoa; phylum Chordata; class Myxini; order Myxiniformes; family Myxinidae; genus Myxine; species Myxine glutinosa. The sequence continues at coordinate 42,673 of NW_027617635.1, read as the reverse complement.
AAGTTCAATCAAAGTCATTGGTTAAAGGGGTACATTGATTTTAATACACAAAGAAGAACAGAGTCAAAAACAGATTTTGAGAAAGACTTTTATAAATTGATGAATAATGCGGTCTTTGGTAAGACTATGGAGAATGTGAGGAAAAGACAAAATATCAGACTATCAACATCTTGGGAACAAGCATCAAAATTAATTAATAGACCGAGTTTTACTCGAGCTGAGGTCTTTACTGAGAACTTTTGTGCGATCCATTTGATTAAAGAGAGTATTGAAATGAACAAACCTATTTATATTGGAACAACAATTCTTGATTTATCAAAGTCATTAATGTATGATTACTTTTATAATAACTTGAGGAAGAAATATCAAAATGATGTTAATCTACTTTATATGGATACAGATAGTTTTATTTTGAAAATTAATACCAACGATGTTTATTCAGACATGAAAAGAGACATTAATATCTATGACACGAGTAATTACAGTCCAGAGAGTGAGTTGTTCTCTTCTAAAAATAAAAAGGTGATTGGAAAGTTCAAGGATGAATTAGGAGGAAATGTTATGAGTGAATTTGTGGGATTGAGGTCAAAGGCTTATGCTTATAAATACATTGTGAATAACGTTGAAAAGACTGATAAGAAGTTAAAAGGTGTAAAGAAAAATGTTATTAAAGAAACAATAAACTTTAAGGATTATTATAACTGTTTAACAACAAAGAAAGAAGAGTTTAGAAAGATTAATGGAATAAGAAGTTATAAACATCAATTATATTCAGAAGAGATAAATAAGAAAGCATTGGGGGCTTTTGATGATAAGAGGTTTATTTTAGAAAATGGAATTGATAGTCTCCCTTATGGTTATATAAGTATATAAGTGATAAGATATATATATAAGTGATAAGATATATATATAAGTGATAAGATATACATAAGTGATAAGATATATATAAGTGATAAGATATATATAAGTGATAAGTTAAAAAGGGGGGGGGGGGGGTTGGGGATTTTAACGGGCTACCGCCGCCTTTTTTACTATTATATAAATGATAGAACCAAGTATCAACCAGACTAAAGAGTGGAGGTGTAATCAACCTTGGTATATAAATGGAAAACATAATGAATGTGAAAAATATCAAATAGGTATAATTGAAAAGGCAACTGGTAAAAAAGTTCACAAAACAAATAAGAGAATTAATTTAAATACCGGTGAATTGGGTAAAAAAGATGGAAATATTTTTGAGTGGACGGAAAACTTTGATGGTTGTCAGGAAAATATATACTTTAATTTAAAAATGGTATGTGGCACTGGAGGCGCTCAAGCAAGAACATTGAGGGAGGTTTACCATTTTATCTTAGCTCAGTTAAAATATCTTAATAAAGAACCAAACTCAAACATATTTTTTGTTAATATATTAGATGGTGAAGAGAGTTGTAGGAGAATTAAATTATTTCCCACGCATAAACAAATATTTGTAGGGTCGTTGTTTGAGTGGGTTATATTCACCAGATGATATTAAGAGTAAAAGGTTAAAAGGTCCATGAGGTCAGAAGGATCACAGGTGTTTAAGTGGTCTAATGAATAAGGATAACATGTCAAAAGGTTAGAAGGTTCGTAAAGAACAGGGTGAGAGAAATATAGGTGTTTAGGGGCAATGAGGGAGGGAAAGAATTAATATGGAAGTGAATGGGTCAATGTTTGAGTGGGTCAAAGATTAATCTGCCAGATGATATGTAGAAGAAGGATGATAGGTCTATAAGAGAAAACAAATATTTGTAGTGTTTGAGTGGTCTAATGAACAACATTAAGGATAGGTACTACAGACAAAAGGTTCATAAAGATGAGGGTGGGAGAAATAGAGGTGTTTATGATTTTTGAAAAAGACAAGGGGGTAAATGACATGAGATAGGGATTTCCCATGTTAAACGGAGGTGTCCCAGAAGCAACATTATTACACTACTAACACAAGTGCGAAAAGTGGTTTTTCAACACTAACACAAGTGCGAAAAGTGTTTTTTCCTCACTAATACAAGTGCAAAAGTGGTTTCCTGCACCAACACAAGTGCGAAAAGTGGTTTTTCAACACTAACACAAGTGCGAAAAGTGGTTTTTCAACACTAACACAAGTGCGAAAAGTGTTTTTTCCACACTAATACAAGTGCGAAAAGTGGTTTTTCATCACTAACACAAGTGCGAAAAGTGGTTTTTCAACACTAACACAAGGGCGAAAAGTGGTTTTTCAACACTATCACAAGTGCAAAAAGTGTTTTTTCCACACTAATACAAGTGCAAAAGTGGTTTCCTGCACCAACACAAGTGCGAAAAGTGGTTTTTCAACACTAACACAAGTGCGAAAAGTGGTTTTTCAACACTAACACAAGTGCGAAAAGTGGTTTTTCCACACTAATACAAGTGCAAAAGTGGTTTCCTGCACCAACACAAGTGCGAAAAGTGGTTTTTCAACACTAACACAAGTGCGAAAAGTGGTTTTTCAACACTAACACAAGTGCGAAAAGAGGTTTTTCAACACTAACACAAGTGCGAAAAGTGTTTTTTCCTCACTAATACAAGTGCAAAAGTGGTTTCCTGCACCAACACAAGTGCGAAAAGTGGTTTTTCAACACTAACACAAGTGCGAAAAGTGGTTTTTCAACACTAACACAAGTGCGAAAAGTGTTTTTTCCACACTAATACAAGTGCGAAAAGTGGTTTTTCATCACTAACACAAGTGCGAAAAGTGGTTTTTCAACACTAACACAAGTGCGAAAAGTGGTTTTTCAACACTATCACAAGTGCAACTAGTGTTTTTTCCACACTAATACAAGTGCAAAAGTGGTTTCCTGCACCAACACAAGTGCGAAAAGTGGTTTTTCAACACTAACACAAGTGCGAAAAGTGGTTTTTCAACACTAACACAAGTGCAAAAAGTGTTTTTTCCACACTAATACAAGTGCAAAAGTGGTTTCCTGCACCAACACAAGTGCGAAAAGCGGTTTTTCAACACTAACACAAGTGCGAAAGGTGGTTTTTCAACACTAACACAAGTGCGAAAAGTGTTTTTTCCACACTAATACAAGTGCAAAAGTGGTTTCCTGCACCAACACAAGTGCGAAAAGTGGTTTTTCAACACTAACACAAGTGCGAAAGTGGTTTTTCAACACTAACACAAGTGCGAAAAGTGGTTTTTCAACACTAACACAAGTGCGAAAAGTGGTTTTTCAACACTAACACAAGTGCGAAAAGTGTTTTTTCCTCACTAATACAAGTGCAAAAGTGGTTTCCTGCACCAACACAAGTGCGAAAAGTGGTTTTTCAACACTAACACAAGTGCGAAAAGTGGTTTTTCAACACTAACACAAGTGCGAAAAGTGTTTTTTCCACACTAATACAAGTGCGAAAAGTGGTTTTTCATCACTAACACAAGTGCGAAAAGTGGTTTTTCAACACTAACACAAGTGCGAAAAGTGGTTTTTCAACACTAACACAAGTGCGAAAAGTGGTTTTTCCACACTAATACAAGTGCAAAAGTGGTTTCCTGCACCAACACAAGTGCGAAAAGTGGTTTTTCAACACTAACACAAGTGCGAAAAGTGGTTTTTCAACACTAACACAAGTGCGAAAAGTGGTTTTTCAACACTAACACAAGTGCGAAAAGTGTTTTTTCCACACTAATACAAGTGCAAAAGTGGTTTCGTGCACCAACACAAGTGTGAAAAGTGGTTTTCAACACTAACACAAGTGCGAAAAGTGGTTTTTCAACACTAACACAAGTGCGAAAAGTGGTTTTTCAACACTAACACAAGTGCGAAAAGTGTTTTTCCTCACTAATACAAGTGCGAAAAGTGGTTTTTCAACACTAACACAAGTGCGAAAAGTGGTTTTTCAACACTAACACAAGTGCGAAAAGTGTTTTTTCCACACTAATACAAGTGCGAAAAGTGGTTTTTCATCACTAACACAAGTGCGAAAAGTGGTTTTTCAACACTAACACAAGTGCGAAAGGTGGTTTTTCAACACTAACACAAGTGCGAAAAGTGTTTTTTCCACACTAATACAAGTGCAAAAGTGGTTTCCTGCACCAACACAAGTGCGAAAAGTGGTTTTTCAACACTAACACAAGTGCGAAAAGTGGTTTTTCAACACTAACACAAGTGCGAAAAGTGGTTTTTCAACACTAATACAAGTGCGAAAAGTGGTTTTTCATCACTAACACAAGTGCGAAAAGTGGTTTTTCAACACTAACACAAGTGCGAAAAGTGGTTTTTCAACACTATCACAAGTGCAAAAAGTGTTTTTTCCACACTAATACAAGTGCAAAAGTGGTTTCCTGCACCAACACAAGTGCGAAAAGTGGTTTTTCAACACTAACACAAGTGCGAAAAGTGGTTTTTCAACACTAACACAAGTGCGAAAAGTGGTTTTTCCACACTAATACAAGTGCAAAAGTGGTTTCCTGCACCAACACAAGTGCGAAAAGTGGTTTTTCAACACTAACACAAGTGCGAAAAGTGGTTTTTCAACACTAACACAAGTGCGAAAAGTGGTTTTTCAACACTAACACAAGTGCGAAAAGTGTTTTTCCACACTAATACAAGTGCAAAAGTGGTTTCCTGCACCAACACAAGTGTGAAAAGTGGTTTTCAACACTAACACAAGTGCGAAAAGTGGTTTTTCAACACTAACACAAGTGCGAAAAGTGTTTTTTCCACACTAATACAAGTGCAAAAGTGGTTTCCTGCACCAACACAAGTGCGAAAAGTGGTTTTTCAACACTAACACAAGTGCGAAAAGTGGTTTTTCCACACTAATACAAGTGCAAAAGTGGTTTCCTGCACCAACACAAGTGCGAAAAGTGGTTTTCAACACTAACACAAGTGCGAAAAGTGGTTTTTCAACACTAACACAAGTGCTAAAAGTGGTTTTTCAACACTAACACAAGTGCGAAAAGTGGTTTTTCCACACTAATACAAGTGCAAAAGTGGTTTTCTGCACCAACACAAGTGCGAAAAGTGGTTTTTCAACACTAACACATGTGCGAAAAGTGGTTTTTCAACACTAACACAAGTGTGAAAAGTGGTTTCCTGCACCAACACAAGTGCGAAAAGTGGTTTTTCAACACTAACACAAGTGCGAAAAGTGGTTTTTCAACACTAACACAAGTGCGAAAAGTGGTTTTTCAACACTAACACAAGTGCAAAAAGTGGTTTTTCAACACTAACACAAGTGCGAAAAGAGTTTTTTCCTCACTAATACAAGTGCAAAAGTGGTTTCCTGCACCAACACAAGTGCGAAAAGTGGTTTTTCAACACTAACACAAGTGCGAAAAGTGGTTTTTCAACACTAACACAAGTGCGAAAAGTGTTTTTTCCACACTAATACAAGTGCAAAAGTGGTTTCCTGCACTAACACAAGTGCGAAAAGTGGTTTTTCAACACTAACACAAGTGTGAAAAGTGGTTTCCTGCACCAACACAAGTGCGAAAAGTGGTTTTTCAACACTAACACAAGTGCGAAAAGTGGTTTTTCAACACTAACACAAGTGCGAAAAGTGGGTTTTCAACACTAACACAAGTGCAAAAAGTGGTTTTTCAACAATAACACAAGTGCGAAAAGTGTTTTTTCCTCACTAATACAAGTGCAAAAGTGGTTTCCTGCACCAACACAAGTGCGAAAAGTGGTTTTTCAACACTAACACAAGTGCGAAAAGTGGTTTTTCAACACTAACACAAGTGCAAAAAGTGTTTTTTCCACACTAATACAAGTGCAAAAGTGGTTTCCTGCACCAACACAAGTGCGAAAAGCGGTTTTTCAACACTAACACAAGTGCGAAAGGTGGTTTTTCAACACTAACACAAGTGCGAAAAGTGTTTTTTCCACACTAATACAAGTGCAAAAGTGGTTTCCTGCACCAACACAAGTGCGAAAAGTGGTTTTTCAACACTAACACAAGTGCGAAAAGTGGTTTTTCAACACTAACACAAGTGCGAAAAGTGGTTTTTCAACACTAACACAAGTGCGAAAAGTGGTTTTTCAACACTAACACAAGTGCGAAAAGTGTTTTTTCCTCACTAATACAAGTGCAAAAGTGGTTTCCTGCACCAACACAAGTGCGAAAAGTGGTTTTTCAACACTAACACAAGTGCGAAAAGTGGTTTTTCAACACTAACACAAGTGCGAAAAGTGTTTTTTCCACACTAATACAAGTGCGAAAAGTGGTTTTTCATCACTAACACAAGTGCGAAAAGTGGTTTTTCAACACTAACACAAGTGCGAAAAGTGGTTTTTCAACACTAACACAAGTGCGAAAAGTGGTTTTTCCACACTAATACAAGTGCAAAAGTGGTTTCCTGCACCAACACAAGTGCGAAAAGTGGTTTTTCAACACTAACACAAGTGCGAAAAGTGGTTTTTCAACACTAACACAAGTGCGAAAAGTGGTTTTTCAACACTAACACAAGTGCGAAAAGTGTTTTTTCCACACTAATACAAGTGCAAAAGTGGTTTCGTGCACCAACACAAGTGTGAAAAGTGGTTTTCAACACTAACACAAGTGTGAAAAGTGGTTTTCAACACTAACACAAGTGCGAAAAGTGGTTTTTCAACACTAACACAAGTGCGAAAAGTGTTTTTTCCACACTAATACAAGTGCAAAAGTGGTTTCCTGCACCAACACAAGTGCGAAAAGTGGTTTTTCAACACTAACACAAGTGCGAAAAGTGGTTTTACCACACTAATACAAGTGCAAAAGTGGTTTCCTGCACCAACACAAGTGCGAAAAGTGGTTTTCAACACTAACACAAGTGCGAAAAGTGGTTTTTCAACACTAACACAAGTGTGAAAAGTGGTTTTTCAACACTAACACAAGTGCGAAAAGTGTTTTTTCCACACTAATACAAGTGCAAAAGTGGTTTCCTGCACCAACACAAGTGCGAAAAGTGGTTTTTCAACACTAACACAAGTGCGAAAAGTGGTTTTTCAACACTAACACAAGTGCGAAAAGTGGTTTTTCAACACTAACACAAGTGCGAAAAGAGGTTTTTCAACACTAACACAAGTGCGAAAAGTGTTTTTTCCTCACTAATACAAGTGCAAAAGTGGTTTCCTGCACCAACACAAGTGCGAAAAGTGGTTTTTCAACACTAACACAAGTGCGACAAGTGGTTTTTCAACACTAACACAAGTGCGAAAAGTGTTTTTTCCACACTAATACAAGTGCGAAAAGTGGTTTTTCATCACTAACACAAGTGCGAAAAGTGGTTTTTCAACACTAACACAAGTGCGAAAAGTGGTTTTTCAACACTATCACAAGTGCAAAAAGTGTTTTTTCCACACTAATACAAGTGCAAAAGTGGTTTCCTGCACCAACACAAGTGCGAAAAGTGGTTTTTCAACACTAACACAAGTGCGAAAAGTGGTTTTTCAACACTAACACAAGTGCGAAAAGTGGTTTTTCCACACTAATACAAGTGCAAAAGTGGTTTCCTGCACCAACACAAGTGCGAAAAGTGGTTTTTCAACACTAACACAAGTGCGAAAAGTGGTTTTTCAACACTAACACAAGTGCGAAAAGTGGTTTTTCAACACTAACACAAGTGCGAAAAGTGTTTTTCCACACTAATACAAGTGCAAAAGTGGTTTCCTGCACCAACACAAGTGTGAAAAGTGGTTTTCAACACTAACAAGTGCGAAAAGTGGTTTTTCAATACTAACACAAGTGCGAAAAGTGTTTTTTCCACACTAATACAAGTGCAAAAGTGGTTTCCTGCACCAACACAAGTGCGAAAAGTGTTTTTTCAACACTAACACGAGTGCGAAAAGTGGTTTTTCAACACTAATACAAGCGCGAAAAGTGGTTTTTCAACACTAACACAAGTGCGAAAAGTGGTTTTTCAACACTATCACAAGTGCGAAAAGTGTTTTTTCCTCACTAATACAAGTGTGAAAAGTGGTTTTTCAACACTAACACAAGTGCGAAAAGTGGTTTTTCAACACTAACACAAGTGCGAAAAGTGTTTTTTCCACACTAATACAAGTGCGAAAAGTGGTTTTTCATCACTAACACAAGTGCGAAAAGTGGTTTTTCAACACTAACACAAGTGCGAAAGGTGGTTTTTCAACACTAACACAAGTGCGAAAAGTGTTTTTCCCACACTAATACAAGTGCAAAAGTGGTTTCCTGCACCAACACAAGTGCGAAAAGTGGTTTTTCAACACTAACACAAGTGCGAAAAGTGGTTTTTCAACACTAACACAAGTGCGAAAAGTGGTTTTTCAACACTAACACAAGTGCGAAAAGTGGTTTTTCAACACTAACACAAGTGCGAAAAGTGTTTTTTCCTCACTAATACAAGTGCAAAAGTGGTTTCCTGCACCAACACAAGTGCGAAAAGTGGTTTTTCAACACTAACACAAGTGCGAAAAGTGGTTTTTCAACACTAACACAAGTGCGAAAAGTGTTTTTTCCACACTAATACAAGTGCGAAAAGTGGTTTTTCATCACTAACACAAGTGCGAAAAGTGGTTTTTCAACACTAACACAAGGGCGAAAAGTGGTTTTTCAACACTATCACAAGTGCAAAAAGTGTTTTTTCCACACTAATACAAGTGCAAAAGTGGTTTCCTGCACCAACACAAGTGCGAAAAGTGGTTTTTCAACACTAACACAAGTGCGAAAAGTGGTTTTTCAACACTAACACAAGTGCGAAAAGTGGTTTTTCCACACTAATACAAGTGCAAAAGTGGTTTCCTGCACCAACACAAGTGCGAAAAGTGGTTTTTCAACACTAACACAAGTGCGAAAAGTGGTTTTTCAACACTAACACAAGTGCGAAAAGAGGTTTTTCAACACTAACACAAGTGCGAAAAGTGTTTTTTCCTCACTAATACAAGTGCAAAAGTGGTTTCCTGCACCAACACAAGTGCGAAAAGTGGTTTTTCAACACTAACACAAGTGCGAAAAGTGGTTTTTCAACACTAACACAAGTGCGAAAAGTGTTTTTTCCACACTAATACAAGTGCGAAAAGTGGTTTTTCAACACTAACACAAGTGCGAAAAGTGGTTTTTCAACACTATCACAAGTGCAACTAGTGTTTTTTCCACACTAATACAAGTGCAAAAGTGGTTTCCTGCACCAACACAAGTGCGAAAAGTGGTTTTTCAACACTAACACAAGTGCGAAAAGTGGTTTTTCAACACTAACACAAGTGCGAAAAGTGGTTTTTCCACACTAATACAAGTGCAAAAGTGGTTTCCTGCACCAACACAAGTGCGAAAAGTGGTTTTTCAACACTAACACAAGTGCGAAAAGTGGTTTTTCAACACTAACACAAGTGCGAAAAGTGGTTTTTCAACACTAACACAAGTGCGAAAAGTGTTTTTCCACACTAATACAAGTGCAAAAGTGGTTTCCTGCACCAACACAAGTGTGAAAAGTGGTTTTCAACACTAACAAGTGCGAAAAGTGGTTTTTCAACACTAACACAAGTGCGAAAAGTGTTTTTTCCACACTAATACAAGTGCAAAAGTGGTTTCCTGCACCAACACAAGTGCGAAAAGTGTTTTTTCAACACTAACACGAGTGCGAAAAGTGGTTTTTCAACACTTATACAAGTGCGAAAAGTGGTTTTTCAACACTAACACAAGTGCGAAAAGTGGTTTTTCAACACTATCACAAGTGCGAAAAGTGTTTTTTCCTCACTAATACAAGTGTGAAAAGTGGTTTTTCAACACTAACACAAGTGCGAAAAGTGGTTTTTCAACACTAACACAAGTGCGAAAAGTGTTTTTTCCACACTAATACAAGTGCGAAAAGTGGTTTTTCATCACTAACACAAGTGCGAAAAGTGGTTTTTCAACACTAACACAAGTGCGAAAGGTGGTTTTTCAACACTAACACAAGTGCGAAAAGTGTTTTTTCCACACTAATACAAGTGCAAAAGTGGTTTCCTGCACCAACACAAGTGCGAAAAGTGGTTTTTCAACACTAACACAAGTGCGAAAAGTGGTTTTTCAACACTAACACAAGTGCGAAAAGTGGTTTTTCAACACTAACACAAGTGCGAAAAGTGGTTTTTCAACACTAACACAAGTGCGAAAAGTGTTTTTTCCTCACTAATACAAGTGCAAAAGTGGTTTCCTGCACCAACACAAGTGCGAAAAGTGGTTTTTCAACACTAACACAAGTGCGAAAAGTGGTTTTTCAACACTAACACAAGTGCGAAAAGTGTTTTTTCCACACTAATACAAGTGCGAAAAGTGGTTTTTCATCACTAACACAAGTGCGAAAAGTGGTTTTTCAACACTAACACAAGGGCGAAAAGTGGTTTTTCAACACTATCACAAGTGCAAAAAGTGTTTTTTCCACACTAATACAAGTGCAAAAGTGGTTTCCTGCACCAACACAAGTGCGAAAAGTGGTTTTTCAACACTAACACAAGTGCGAAAAGTGGTTTTTCAACACTAACACAAGTGCGAAAAGTGGTTTTTCCACACTAATACAAGTGCAAAAGTGGTTTCCTGCACCAACACAAGTGCGAAAAGTGGTTTTTCAACACTAACACAAGTGCGAAAAGTGGTTTTTCAACACTAACACAAGTGCGAAAAGTGGTTTTGCAACACTAACACATGTGCGAAAAATATTTTTTCCACACTAATACAAGTGCAAAAGTGGTTTCCTGCACCAACACAAGTGTGAAAAGTGGTTTTCAACACTAACACAAGTGCGAAAAGTGGTTTTTCAACACTAACACAAGTGCGAAAAGTGTTTTTTCCACACTAATACAAGTGCAAAAGTGGTTTCCTGCACCAACACAAGTGCGAAAAGTGGTTTTTCAACACTAACACAAGTGCGAAAAGTGGTTTTTCCACACTAATACAAGTGCAAAAGTGGTTTCCTGCACCAACACAAGTGCGAAAAGTGGTTTTCAACACTAACACAAGTGCGAAAAGTGGTTTTTCAACACTAACACAAGTGCGAAAAGTGGTTTTTCAACACTAACACAAGTGCGAAAAGTGGTTTTTCCACACTAATACAAGTGCAAAAGTGGTTTTCTGCACCAACACAAGTGCGAAAAGTGGTTTTTCAACACTAACACATGTGCGAAAAGTGGTTTTTCAACACTAACACAAGTGTGAAAAGTGGTTTCCTGCACCAACACAAGTGCGAAAAGTGGTTTTTCAACACTAACACAAGTGCGAAAAGTGGTTTTTCAACACTAACACAAGTGCGAAAAGTGGTTTTTCAACACTAACACAAGTGCGAAAAGTGGTTTTTCAACACTAACACAAGTGCGAAAAGTGTTTTTTCCTCACTAATACAAGTGCAAAAGTGGTTTCCTGCACCAACACAAGTGCGAAAAGTGGTTTTTCAACACTAACACAAGTGCGAAAAGTGGTTTTTCAACACTAACACAAGTGCGAAAAGTGTTTTTTCCACACTAATACAAGTGCGAAAAGTGGTTTTTCATCACTAACACAAGTGCGAAAAGTGGTTTTTCAACACTAACACAAGTGCGAAAAGTGGTTTTTCAACACTAACACAAGTGCGAAAAGTGGTTTTTCCACACTAATACAAGTGCAAAAGTGGTTTCCTGCACCAACACAAGTGCGAAAAGTGGTTTTTCAACACTAACACAAGTGCGAAAAGTGGTTTTTCAACACTAACACAAGTGCGAAAAGTGGTTTTTCAACACTAACACAAGTGCGAAAAGTGTTTTTTCCACACTAATACAAGTGCAAAAGTGGTTTCGTGCACCAACACAAGTGTGAAAAGTGGTTTTCAACACTAACACAAGTGCGCAAAGTGGTTTTTCAACACTAACACAAGTGCGAAAAGTGTTTTTTCCACACTAATACAAGTGCAAAAGTGGTTTCCTGCACCAACACAAGTGCGAAAAGTGGTTTTTCAACACTAACACAAGTGCGAAAAGTGGTTTTACCACACTAATACAAGTGCAAAAGTGGTTTCCTGCACCAACACAAGTGCGAAAAGTGGTTTTCAACACTAACACAAGTGCGAAAAGTGGTTTTTCAACACTAACACAAGTGCGAAAAGTGGTTTTTCAACACTAACACAAGTGCGAAAAGTGTTTTTTCCACACTAATACAAGTGCAAAAGTGGTTTCCTGCACCAACAAAAGTGCGAAAAGTGGTTTTTCAACACTAACACAAGTGCGAAAAGTGGTTTTTCAACACTAACACAAGTGCGAAAAGTGTTTTTTCCACACTAATACAAGTGCAAAAGTGGTTTCCTGCACTAACACAAGTGCGAAAAGTGGTTTTTCAACACTAACACAAGTGTGAAAAGTGGTTTCCTGCACCAACACAAGTGCGAAAAGTGGTTTTTCAACACTAACACAAGTGCGAAAAGTGGTTTTTCAACACTAACACAAGTGCGAAAAGTGGGTTTTCAACACTAACACAAGTGCAAAAAGTGGTTTTTCAACAATAACACAAGTGCGAAAAGTGTTTTTTCCTCACTAATACAAGTGCAAAAGTGGTTTCCTGCACCACACAAGTGCGAAAAGTGGTTTTTCAACACTAACACAAGTGCGAAAAGTGGTTTTTCAACACTAACACAAGTGCAAAAAGTGTTTTTTCCACACTAATACAAGTGCAAAAGTGGTTTCCTGCACCAACACAAGTGCGAAAAGCGGTTTTTCAACACTAACACAAGTGCGAAAGGTGGTTTTTCAACACTAACACAAGTGCGAAAAGTGTTTTTTCCACACTAATACAAGTGCAAAAGTGGTTTCCTGCACCAACACAAGTGCGAAAAGTGGTTTTTCAACACTAACACAAGTGCGAAAAGTGGTTTTTCAACACTAACACAAGTGCGAAAAGTGGTTTTTCAACACTAACACAAGTGCGAAAAGTGGTTTTTCAACACTAACACAAGTGCGAAAAGTGTTTTTTCCTCACTAATACAAGTGCAAAAGTGGTTTCCTGCACCAACACAAGTGCGAAAAGTGGTTTTTCAACACTAACACAAGTGCGAAAAGTGGTTTTTCAACACTAACACAAGTGCGAAAAGTGTTTTTTCCACACTAATACAAGTGCGAAAAGTGGTTTTTCATCACTAACACAAGTGCGAAAAGTGGTTTTTCAACACTAACACAAGTGCGAAAAGTGGTTTTTCAACACTAACACAAGTGCGAAAAGTGGTTTTTCCACACTAATACAAGTGCAAAAGTGGTTTCCTGCACCAACACAAGTGCGAAAAGTGGTTTTTCAACACTAACACAAGTGCGAAAAGTGGTTTTTCAACACTAACACAAGTGCGAAAAGTGGTTTTTCAACACTAACACAAGTGCGAAAAGTGTTTTTTCCACACTAATACAAGTGCAAAAGTGGTTTCGTGCACCAACACAAGTGTGAAAAGTGGTTTTCAACACTAACACAAGTGCGAAAAGTGGTTTTTCAACACTAACACAAGTGCGAAAAGTGGTTTTTCAACACTAACACAAGTGCGAAAAGTGTTTTTCCTCACTAATACAAGTGCGAAAAGTGGTTTTTCAACACTAACACAAGTGCGAAAAGTGGTTTTTCAACACTAACACAAGTGCGAAAAGTGTTTTTTCCACACTAATACAAGTGCGAAAAGTGGTTTTTCATCACTAACACAAGTGCGAAAAGTGGTTTTTCAACACTAACACAAGTGCGAAAGGTGGTTTTTCAACACTAACACAAGTGCGAAAAGTGTTTTTTCCACACTAATACAAGTGCAAAAGTGGTTTCCTGCACCAACACAAGTGCGAAAAGTGGTTTTTCAACACTAACACAAGTGCGAAAAGTGGTTTTTCAACACTAACACAAGTGCGAAAAGTGGTTTTTCAACACTAATACAAGTGCGAAAAGTGGTTTTTCATCACTAACACAAGTGCGAAAAGTGGTTTTTCAACACTAACACAGTGCGAAAAGTGGTTTTTCAACACTATCACAAGTGCAAAAAGTGTTTTTTCCACACTAATACAAGTGCAAAAGTGGTTTCCTGCACCAACACAAGTGCGAAAAGTGGTTTTTCAACACTAACACAAGTGCGAAAAGTGGTTTTTCAACACTAACACAAGTGCGAAAAGTGGTTTTTCCACACTAATACAAGTGCAAAAGTGGTTTCCTGCACCAACACAAGTGCGAAAAGTGGTTTTTCAACACTAACACAAGTGCGAAAAGTGGTTTTTCAACACTAACACAAGTGCGAAAAGTGGTTTTTCAACACTAACACAAGTGCGAAAAGTGTTTTTCCACACTAATACAAGTGCAAAAGTGGTTTCCTGCACCAACACAAGTGTGAAAAGTGGTTTTCAACACTAACACAAGTGCGAAAAGTGGTTTTTCAACACTAACACAAGTGCGAAAAGTGTTTTTTCCACACTAATACAAGTGCAAAAGTGGTTTCCTGCACCAACACAAGTGCGAAAAGTGGTTTTTCAACACTAACACAAGTGCGAAAAGTGGTTTTTCCACACTAATACAAGTGCAAAAGTGGTTTCCTGCACCAACACAAGTGCGAAAAGTGGTTTTCAACACTAACACAAGTGCGAAAAGTGGTTTTTCAACACTAACACAAGTGCTAAAAGTGGTTTTTCAACACTAACACAAGTGCGAAAAGTGGTTTTTCCACACTAATACAAGTGCAAAAGTGGTTTTCTGCACCAACACAAGTGCGAAAAGTGGTTTTTCAACACTAACACATGTGCGAAAAGTGGTTTTTCAACACTAACACAAGTGTGAAAAGTGGTTTCCTGCACCAACACAAGTGCGAAAAGTGGTTTTTCAACACTAACACAAGTGCGAAAAGTGGTTTTTCAACACTAACACAAGTGCGAAAAGTGGTTTTTCAACACTAACACAAGTGTGTAAAGTGGTTTCCTGCACCAACACAAGTGCGAAAAGTGGTTTTTCAACACTAACACAAGTGCGAAAAGTGGTTTTTCAACACTAACACAAGTGCGAAAAGTGGGTTTTCAACACTAACACAAGTGCAAAAAGTGGTTTTTCAACAATAACACAAGTGCGAAAAGTGTTTTTTCCTCACTAATACAAGTGCAAAAGTGGTTTCCTGCACCAACACAAGTGCGAAAAGTGGTTTTTCAACACTAACACAAGTGCGAAAAGTGGTTTTTCAACACTAACACAAGTGCAAAAAGTGTTTTTTCCACACTAATACAAGTGCAAAAGTGGTTTCCTGCACCAACACAAGTGCGAAAAGCGGTTTTTCAACACTAACACAAGTGCGAAAGGTGGTTTTTCAACACTAACACAAGTGCGAAAAGTGTTTTTTCCACACTAATACAAGTGCAAAAGTGGTTTCCTGCACCAACACAAGTGCGAAAAGTGGTTTTTCAACACTAACACAAGTGCGAAAAGTGGTTTTTCAACATTAACACAAGTGCGAAAAGTGGTTTTTCAACACTAACACAAGTGCGAAAAGTGGTTTTTCAACACTAACACAAGTGCGAAAAGTGTTTTTTCCTCACTAATACAAGTGCAAAAGTGGTTTCCTGCACCAACACAAGTGCGAAAAGTGGTTTTTCAACACTAACACAAGTGCGAAAAATGGTTTTTCAACACTAACACAAGTGCGAAAAGTGTTTTTTCCACACTAATACAAGTGCGAAAAGTGGTTTTTCATCACTAACACAAGTGCGAAAAGTGGTTTTTCAACACTAACACAAGTGCGAAAAGTGGTTTTTCAACACTAACACAAGTGCGAAAAGTGGTTTTTCCACACTAATACAAGTGCAAAAGTGGTTTCCTGCACCAACACAAGTGCGAAAAGTGGTTTTTCAACACTAACACAAGTGCGAAAAGTGGTTTTTAAACACTAACACAAGTGCGAAAAGTGGTTTTTCAACACTAACACAAGTGCGAAAAGTGTTTTTTCCACACTAATACAAGTGCAAAAGTGGTTTCGTGCACCAACACAAGTGTGAAAAGTGGTTTTCAACACTAACACAAGTGTGAAAAGTGGTTTTCAACACTAACACAAGTGCGAAAAGTGGTTTTTCAACACTAACACAAGTGCGAAAAGTGTTTTTTCCACACTAATACAAGTGCAAAAGTGGTTTCCTGCACCAACACAAGTGCGAAAAGTGGTTTTTCAACACTAACACAAGTGCGAAAAGTGGTTTTACCACACTAATACAAGTGCAAAAGTGGTTTCCTGCACCAACACAAGTGCGAAAAGTGGTTTTCAACACTAACACAAGTGCGAAAAGTGGTTTTTCAACACTAACACAAGTGTGAAAAGTGGTTTTTCAACACTAACACAAGTGCGAAAAGTGTTTTTTCCACACTAATACAAGTGCAAAAGTGGTTTCCTGCACCAACACAAGTGCGAAAAGTGGTTTTTCAACACTAACACAAGTGCGAAAAGTGGTTTTTCAACACTAACACAAGTGCGAAAAGTGGTTTTTCAACACTAACACAAGTGCGAAAAGAGGTTTTTCAACACTAACACAAGTGCGAAAAGTGTTTTTTCCTCACTAATACAAGTGCAAAAGTGGTTTCCTGCACCAACACAAGTGCGAAAAGTGGTTTTTCAACACTAACACAAGTGCGAAAAGTGGTTTTTCAACACTAACACAAGTGCGAAAAGTGTTTTTTCCACACTAATACAAGTGCGAAAAGTGGTTTTTCATCACTAACACAAGTGCGAAAAGTGGTTTTTCAACACTAACACAAGTGCGAAAAGTGGTTTTTCAACACTATCACAAGTGCAAAAAGTGTTTTTTCCACACTAATACAAGTGCAAAAGTGGTTTCCTGCACCAACACAAGTGCGAAAAGTGGTTTTTCAACACTAACACAAGTGCGAAAAGTGGTTTTTCAACACTAACACAAGTGCGAAAAGTGGTTTTTCCACACTAATACAAGTGCAAAAGTGGTTTCCTGCACCAACACAAGTGCGAAAAGTGGTTTTTCAACACTAACACAAGTGCGAAAAGTGGTTTTTCAACACTAACACAAGTGCGAAAAGTGGTTTTTCAACACTAACACAAGTGCGAAAAGTGTTTTTCCACACTAATACAAGTGCAAAAGTGGTTTCCTGCACCAACACAAGTGTGAAAAGTGGTTTTCAACACTAACAAGTGCGAAAAGTGGTTTTTCAACACTAACACAAGTGCGAAAAGTGTTTTTTCCACACTAATACAAGTGCAAAAGTGGTTTCCTGCACCAACACAAGTGCGAAAAGTGTTTTTTCAACACTAACACGAGTGCGAAAAGTGGTTTTTCAACACTAATACAAGTGCGAAAAGTGGTTTTTCAACACTAACACAAGTGCGAAAAGTGGTTTTTCAACACTATCACAAGTGCGAAAAGTGTTTTTTCCTCACTAATACAAGTGTGAAAAGTGGTTTTTCAACACTAACACAAGTGCGAAAAGTGGTTTTTCAACACTAACACAAGTGCGAAAAGTGTTTTTTCCACACTAATACAAGTGCGAAAAGTGGTTTTTCATCACTAACACAAGTGCGAAAAGTGGTTTTTCAACACTAACACAAGTGCGAAAGGTGGTTTTTCAACACTAACACAAGTGCGAAAAGTGTTTTTTCCACACTAATACAAGTGCAAAAGTGGTTTCCTGCACCAACACAAGTGCGAAAAGTGGTTTTTCAACACTAACACAAGTGCGAAAAGTGGTTTTTCAACACTAACACAAGTGCGAAAAGTGGTTTTTCAACACTAACACAAGTGCGAAAAGTGGTTTTTCAACACTAACACAAGTGCGAAAAGTGTTTTTTCCTCACTAATACAAGTGCAAAAGTGGTTTCCTGCACCAACACAAGTGCGAAAAGTGGTTTTTCAACACTAACACAAGTGCGAAAAGTGGTTTTTCAACACTAACACAAGTGCGAAAAGTGTTTTTTCCACACTAATACAAGTGCGAAAAGTGGTTTTTCATCACTAACACAAGTGCGAAAAGTGGTTTTTCAACACTAACACAAGGGCGAAAAGTGGTTTTTCAACACTATCACAAGTGCAAAAAGTGTTTTTTCCACACTAATACAAGTGCAAAAGTGGTTTCCTGCACCAACACAAGTGCGAAAAGTGGTTTTTCAACACTAACACAAGTGCGAAAAGTGGTTTTTCAACACTAACACAAGTGCGAAAAGTGGTTTTTCCACACTAATACAAGTGCAAAAGTGGTTTCCTGCACCAACACAAGTGCGAAAAGTGGTTTTTCAACACTAACACAAGTGCGAAAAGTGGTTTTTCAACACTAACACAAGTGCGAAAAGAGGTTTTTCAACACTAACACAAGTGCGAAAAGTGTTTTTTCCTCACTAATACAAGTGCAAAAGTGGTTTCCTGCACCAACACAAGTGCGAAAAGTGGTTTTTCAACACTAACACAAGTGCGAAAAGTGGTTTTTCAACACTAACACAAGTGCGAAAAGTGTTTTTTCCACACTAATACAAGTGCGAAAAGTGGTTTTTCATCACTAACACAAGTGCGAAAAGTGGTTTTTCAACACTAACACAAGTGCGAAAAGTGGTTTTTCAACACTATCACAAGTGCAAAAAGTGTTTTTTCCACACTAATACAAGTGCAAAAGTGGTTTCCTGCACCAACACAAGTGCGAAAAGTGGTTTTTCAACACTAACACAAGTGCGAAAAGTGGTTTTTCAACACTAACACAAGTGCGAAAAGTGGTTTTTCCACACTAATACAAGTGCAAAAGTGGTTTCCTGCACCAACACAAGTGCGAAAAGTGGTTTTTCAACACTAACACAAGCGCGAAAAGTGGTTTTTCAACACTAACACAAGTGCGAAAAGTGGTTTTTCAACACTAACACAAGTGCGAAAAGTGTTTTTCCACACTAATACAAGTGCAAAAGTGGTTTCCTGCACCAACACAAGTGTGAAAAGTGGTTTTCAACACTAACAAGTGCGAAAAGTGGTTTTTCAACACTAACACAAGTGCGAAAAGTGTTTTTTCCACACTAATACAAGTGCAAAAGTGGTTTCCTGCACCAACACAAGTGCGAAAAGTGTTTTTTCAACACTAACACGAGTGCGAAAAGTGGTTTTTCAACACTAATACAAGTGCGAAAAGTGGTTTTTCAACACTAACACAAGTGCGAAAAGTGGTTTTTCAACACTATCACAAGTGCGAAAAGTGTTTTTTCCTCACTAATACAAGTGTGAAAAGTGGTTTTTCAACACTAACACAAGTGCGAAAAGTGGTTTTTCAACACTAACACAAGTGCGAAAAGTGTTTTTTCCACACTAATACAAGTGCGAAAAGTGGTTTTTCATCACTAACACAAGTGCGAAAAGTGGTTTTTCAACACTAACACAAGTGCGAAAGGTGGTTTTTCAACACTAACACAAGTGCGAAAAGTGTTTTTTCCACACTAATACAAGTGCAAAAGTGGTTTCCTGCACCAACACAAGTGCGAAAAGTGGTTTTTCAACACTAACACAAGTGCGAAAAGTGGTTTTTCAACACTAACACAAGTGCGAAAAGTGGTTTTTCAACACTAACACAAGTGCGAAAAGTGGTTTTTCAACACTAACACAAGTGCGAAAAGTGTTTTTTCCTCACTAATACAAGTGCAAAAGTGGTTTCCTGCACCAACACAAGTGCGAAAAGTGGTTTTTCAACACTAACACAAGTGCGAAAAGTGGTTTTTCAACACTAACACAAGTGCGAAAAGTGTTTTTTCCACACTAATACAAGTGCGAAAAGTGGTTTTTCATCACTAACACAAGTGCGAAAAGTGGTTTTTCAACACTAACACAAGGGCGAAAAGTGGTTTTTCAACACTATCACAAGTGCAAAAAGTGTTTTTTCCACACTAATACAAGTGCAAAAGTGGTTTCCTGCACCAACACAAGTGCGAAAAGTGGTTTTTCAACACTAACACAAGTGCGAAAAGTGGTTTTTCAACACTAACACAAGTGCGAAAAGTGGTTTTTCCACACTAATACAAGTGCAAAAGTGGTTTCCTGCACCAACACAAGTGCGAAAAGTGGTTTTTCAACACTAACACAAGTGCGAAAAGTGGTTTTTCAACACTAACACAAGTGCGAAAAGTGGTTTTGCAACACTAACACATGTGCGAAAAGTATTTTTTCCACACTAATACAAGTGCAAAAGTGGTTTCCTGCACCAACACAAGTGTGAAAAGTGGTTTTCAACACTAACACAAGTGCGAAAAGTGGTTTTTCAACACTAACACAAGTGCGAAAAGTGTTTTTTCCACACTAATACAAGTGCAAAAGTGGTTTCCTGCACCAACACAAGTGCGAAAAGTGGTTTTTCAACACTAACACAAGTGCGAAAAGTGGTTTTTCCACACTAATACAAGTGCAAAAGTGGTTTCCTGCACCAACACAAGTGCGAAAAGTGGTTTTCAACACTAACACAAGTGCGAAAAGTGGTTTTTCAACACTAACACAAGTGCGAAAAGTGGTTTTTCAACACTAACACAAGTGCGAAAAGTGGTTTTTCCACACTAATACAAGTGCAAAAGTGGTTTTCTGCACCAACACAAGTGCGAAAAGTGGTTTTTCAACACTAACACATGTGCGAAAAGTGGTTTTTCAACACTAACACAAGTGTGAAAAGTGGTTTCCTGCACCAACACAAGTGCGAAAAGTGGTTTTTCAACACTAACACAAGTGCGAAAAGTGGTTTTTCAACACTAACACAAGTGCGAAAAGTGGTTTTTCAACACTAACACAAGTGCGAAAAGTGGTTTTTCAACACTAACACAAGTGCGAAAAGTGTTTTTTCCTCACTAATACAAGTGCAAAAGTGGTTTCCTGCACCAACACAAGTGCGAAAAGTGGTTTTTCAACACTAACACAAGTGCGAAAAGTGGTTTTTCAACACTAACACAAGTGCGAAAAGTGTTTTTTCCACACTAATACAAGTGCGAAAAGTGGTTTTTCATCACTAACACAAGTGCGAAAAGTGGTTTTTCAACACTAACACAAGTGCGAAAAGTGGTTTTTCAACACTAACACAAGTGCGAAAAGTGGTTTTTCCACACTAATACAAGTGCAAAAGTGGTTTCCTGCACCAACACAAGTGCGAAAAGTGGTTTTTCAACACTAACACAAGTGCGAAAAGTGGTTTTTCAACACTAACACAAGTGCGAAAAGTGGTTTTTCAACACTAACACAAGTGCGAAAAGTGTTTTTTCCACACTAATACAAGTGCAAAAGTGGTTTCGTGCACCAACACAAGTGTGAAAAGTGGTTTTCAACACTAACACAAGTGCGCAAAGTGGTTTTTCAACACTAACACAAGTGCGAAAAGTGTTTTTTCCACACTAATACAAGTGCAAAAGTGGTTTCCTGCACCAACACAAGTGCGAAAAGTGGTTTTTCAACACTAACACAAGTGCGAAAAGTGGTTTTACCACACTAATACAAGTGCAAAAGTGGTTTCCTGCACCAACACAAGTGCGAAAAGTGGTTTTCAACACTAACACAAGTGCGAAAAGTGGTTTTTCAACACTAACACAAGTGCGAAAAGTGGTTTTTCAACACTAACACAAGTGCGAAAAGTGTTTTTTCCACACTAATACAAGTGCAAAAGTGGTTTCCTGCACCAACACAAGTGCGAAAAGTGGTTTTTCAACACTAACACAAGTGCGAAAAGTGGTTTTTCAACACTAACACAAGTGCGAAAAGTGGTTTTTCAACACTAACACAAGTGCGAAAAGAGGTTTTTCAACACTAACACAAGTGCGAAAAGTGTTTTTTCCTCACTAATACAAGTGCAAAAGTGGTTTCCTGCACCAACACAAGTGCGAAAAGTGGTTTTTCAACACTAACACAAGTGCGAAAAGTGGTTTTTCAACACTAACACAAGTGCGAAAAGTGTTTTTTCCACACTAATACAAGTGCGAAAAGTGGTTTTTCATCACTAACACAAGTGCGAAAAGTGGTTTTTCAACACTAACACAAGTGCGAAAAGTGGTTTTTCAACACTATCACAAGTGCAAAAAGTGTTTTTTCCACACTAATACAAGTGCAAAAGTGGTTTCCTGCACCAACACAAGTGCGAAAAGTGGTTTTTCAACACTAACACAAGTGCGAAAAGTGGTTTTTCAACACTAACACAAGTGCGAAAAGTGGTTTTTCCACACTAATACAAGTGCAAAAGTGGTTTCCTGCACCAACACAAGTGCGAAAAGTGGTTTTTCAACACTAACACAAGTGCGAAAAGTGGTTTTTCAACACTAACACAAGTGCGAAAAGTGGTTTTTCAACACTAACACAAGTGCGAAAAGTGTTTTTCCACACTAATACAAGTGCAAAAGTGGTTTCCTGCACCAACACAAGTGTGAAAAGTGGTTTTCAACACTAACAAGTGCGAAAAGTGGTTTTTCAACACTAACACAAGTGCGAAAAGTGTTTTTTCCACACTAATACAAGTGCAAAAGTGGTTTCCTGCACCAACACAAGTGCGAAAAGTGTTTTTTCAACACTAACACGAGTGCGAAAAGTGGTTTTTCAACACTAATACAAGTGCGAAAAGTGGTTTTTCAACACTAACACAAGTGCGAAAAGTGGTTTTTCAACACTATCACAAGTGCGAAAAGTGTTTTTTCCTCACTAATACAAGTGCGAAAAGTGGTTTTTCAACACTAACACAAGTGCGAAAAGTGGTTTTTCAACACTAACACAAGTGCGAAAAGTGTTTTTTCCACACTAATACAAGTGCGAAAAGTGGTTTTTCATCACTAACACAAGTGCGAAAAGTGGTTTTTCAACACTAACACAAGTGCGAAAGGTGGTTTTTCAACACTAACACAAGTGCGAAAAGTGTTTTTTCCACACTAATACAAGTGCAAAAGTGGTTTCCTGCACCAACACAAGTGCGAAAAGTGGTTTTTCAACACTAACACAAGTGCGAAAAGTGGTTTTTCAACACTAACACAAGTGCGAAAAGTGGTTTTTCAACACTAACACAAGTGCGAAAAGTGGTTTTTCAACACTAACACAAGTGCGAAAAGTGTTTTTTCCTCACTAATACAAGTGCAAAAGTGGTTTCCTGCACCAACACAAGTGCGAAAAGTGGTTTTTCAACACTAACACAAGTGCGAAAAGTGGTTTTTCAACACTAACACAAGTGCGAAAAGTGTTTTTTCCACACTAATACAAGTGCGAAAAGTGGTTTTTCATCACTAACAAAAGTGCGAAAAGTGGTTTTTCAACACTAACACAAGGGCGAAAAGTGGTTTTTCAACACTATCACAAGTGCAAAAAGTGTTTTTTCCACACTAATACAAGTGCAAAAGTGGTTTCCTGCACCAACACAAGTGCGAAAAGTGGTTTTTCAACACTAACACAAGTGCGAAAAGTGGTTTTTCAACACTAACACAAGTGCGAAAAGTGGTTTTTCCACACTAATACAAGTGCAAAAGTGGTTTCCTGCACCAACACAAGTGCGAAAAGTGGTTTTTCAACACTAACACAAGTGCGAAAAGTGGTTTTTCAACACTAACACAAGTGCGAAAAGTGGTTTTTCAACACTAACACATGTGCGAAAATATTTTTTCCACACTAATACAAGTGCAAAAGTGGTTTCCTGCACCAACACAACTGTGAAAAGTGGTTTTCAACACTAACACAAGTGCGAAAAGTGGTTTTTCAACACTAACACAAGTGCGAAAAGTGTTTTTTCCACACTAATACAAGTGCAAAAGTGGTTTCCTGCACCAACACAAGTGCGAAAAGTGGTTTTTCAACACTAACACAAGTGCGAAAAGTGGTTTTTCCACACTAATACAAGTGCAAAAGTGGTTTCCTGCACCAACACAAGTGCGAAAAGTGGTTTTCAACACTAACACAAGTGCGAAAAGTGGTTTTTCAACACTAACACAAGTGCGAAAAGTGGTTTTTCAACACTAACACAAGTGCGAAAAGTGGTTTTTCCACACTAATACAAGTGCAAAAGTGGTTTTCTGCACCAACACAAGTGCGAAAAGTGGTTTTTCAACACTAACACATGTGCGAAAAGTGGTTTTTCAACACTAACACAAGTGTGAAAAGTGGTTTCCTGCACCAACACAAGTGCGAAAAGTGGTTTTTCAACACTAACACAAGTGCGAAAAGTGGTTTTTCAACACTAACACAAGTGCGAAAAGTGGTTTTTCAACACTAACACAAGTGCAAAAAGTGGTTTTTCAACACTAACACAAGTGCGAAAAGTGTTTTTTCCTCACTAATACAAGTGCAAAAGTGGTTTCCTGCACCAACACAAGTGCGAAAAGTGGTTTTTCAACACTAACACAAGTGCGAAAAGTGGTTTTTCAACACTAACACAAGTGCGAAAAGTGTTTTTTCCACACTAATACAAGTGCAAAAGTGATTTCCTGCACCAACACAAGTGCGAAAAGTGGTTTTTCAACACTAACACAAGTGCGAAAGGTGGTTTTTCAACACTAACACAAGTGCGAAAAGTGTTTTTTCCACACTAATACAAGTGCAAAAGTGGTTTCCTGCACCAACATATGTGCGAAAAGTGGTTTTTCAACACTAACACAAGTGTGAAAAGTGTTTTTTCCACACTAATACAAGTGCAAAAGTGGTTTCCTGCACCAACACAAGTGCGAAAAGTGGTTTTTCAACACTAACACAAGTGCGAAAAGTGGTTTTTCAACACTAACACAAGTGCGAAAAGTGGTTTTTCAACACTAACACAAGTGCGAAAAGTGGTTTTTCAACACTAACACAAGTGCGAAAAGTGTTTTTTCCTCACTAATACAAGTGCAAAAGTGGTTTCCTGCACCAACACAAGTGCGAAAAGTGGTTTTTCAACACTAACACAAGTGCGAAAAGTGGTTTTTCAACACTAACACAAGTGCGAAAAGTGGTTTTTCAACACTAACACAAGTGCGAAAAGTGGTTTTTCAACACTAACACAAGTGCGAAAAGTGTTTTTTCCACACTAATACAAGTGCAAAAGTGGTTTCCTGCACCAACACAAGTTCGAAAAGTGGTTTTTCAACACTAACACAAGTGCGAAAAGTGGTTTTTCCACACTAATACAAGTGCAAAAGTGGTTTCCTGCACCAACACAAGTGCGAAAAGTGGTTTTCAACACTAACACAAGTGCGAAAAGTGGTTTTTCAACACTAACACAAGTGCGAAAAGTGGTTTTTCAACACTAACACAAGTGCGAAAAGTGGTTTTTCCACACTAATACAAGTGCAAAAGTGGTTTTCTGCACCAACACAAGTGCGAAAAGTGGTTTTTCAACACTAACACATGTGCGAAAAGTGGTTTTTCAACACTAACACAAGTGTGAAAAGTGGTTTCCTGCACCAACACAAGTGCGAAAAGTGGTTTTTCAACACTAACACAAGTGCGAAAAGTGGTTTTTCAACACTAACACAAGTGCGAAAAGTGGTTTTTCAACACTAACACAAGTGCAAAAAGTGGTTTTTCAACACTAACACAAGTGCGAAAAGTGTTTTTTCCTCACTAATACAAGTGCAAAAGTGGTTTCCTGCACCAACACAAGTGCGAAAAGTGGTTTTTCAACACTAACACAAGTGCGAAAAGTGGTTTTTCAACACTAACACAAGTGCGAAAAGTGTTTTTTCCACACTAATACAAGTGCAAAAGTAGTTTCCTGCACCAACACAAGTGCGAAAAGTGGTTTTTCAACACTAACACAAGTGCGAAAGGTGGTTTTTCAACACTAACACAAGTGCGAAAAGTGTTTTTTCCACACTAATACAAGTGCAAAAGTGGTTTCCTGCACCAACACAAGTGCGAAAAGTGGTTTTTCAACACTAACACAAGTGTGAAAAGTGTTTTTTCCACACTAATACAAGTGCAAAAGTGGTTTCCTGCACCAACACAAGTGCGAAAAGTGGTTTTTCAACACTAACACAAGTGCGAAAAGTGGTTTTTCAACACTAACACAAGTGCGAAAAGTGGTTTTTCAACACTAACACAAGTGCGAAAAGTGTTTTTTCCTCACTAATACAAGTGCAAAAGTGGTTTCCTGCACCAACACGAGTGCGAAAAGTGGTTTTTCAACACTAACACAAGTGCGAAAAGTGGTTTTTCAACACTAACACAAGTGCGAAAAGTGTTTTTTCCACACTAATACAAGTGCAAAAGTGGTTTCCTGCACCAACACAAGTGCGAAAAGTGGTTTTTCATCACGAACACAAGTGCGAAAAGTGGTTTTTCAACACTAACACAAGTGCGAAAAGTGGTTTTTCAACACTATCACAAGTGCGAAAAGTGGTTTTTCAACACTATCACAAGTGCAAAAAGTGTTTTTTGCACACTAATACAAGTGCAAAAGTGGTTTCCTGCACCAACACAAGTGCGAAAAGTGGTTTTTCAACACTAACACAAGTGCGAAAAGAGGTTTTTCAACACTAACACAAGTGCGAAAAGTGTTTTTTCCACACTAATACAAGTGCAAAAGTTGTTTCCTGCACCAACACAAGTGCGAAAAGTGGTTTTTCATCACTAACACAAGTGCGAAAAGTGGTTTTTCAACACTAACACAAGTGCGAAAAGTGGTTTTTTAACACTATCACAAGTGCAAAAAGTGTTTTTTCCACACTAATACAAGTGCAAAAGTGGTTTCCTGCACCAACACAAGTGCGAAAAGTGGTTTTTCAACACTAACACAAGTGCGAAAAGTGGTTTTTCAACACTAACACAAGTGCGAAAAGTGGTTTTTCCACACTAATACAAGTGCAAAAGTGGTTTCCTGCACCAACACAAGTGCGAAAAGTGGTTTTTCAACACTAACACAAGTGCGAAAAGTGGTTTTTCAACACTAACACAAGTGCGAAAAGTGGTTTTTCAACACTAACACAAGTGCGAAAAGTGTTTTTCCACACTAATACAAGTGCAAAAGTGGTTTCCTGCACCAACACAAGTGCGAAAAGTGGTTTTTCAACACTAACACAAGTGCGAAAAGTGGTTTTTCAACACTAACACAAGTGCGAAAAGTGTATTTTCCACACTAATACAAGTGCAAAAGTGGTTTCCTGCACCAACACAAGTGCGAAAAGTGGTTTTTCAACACTAACACAAGTGCGAAAAGTGGTTTTCAACACTAACACAAGTGCGAAAAGTGGTTTTTCCACACTAATACAAGTGCAAAAGTGGTTTCCTGCACCAACACAAGTGCGAAAAGTGGTTTTTCAATACTAACACAAGTGCGAAAAGTGGTTTTTCAACACTAACACAAGTGCGAAAAGTGGTTTTTCAACACTAACACAAGTGCGAAAAGTGGTTTTTCAACACTAACACAAGTGCGAAAAGTGTTTTTTCCACACTAATACAAGTGCGAAAAGTGGTTTTTCATCACTAACACAAGTGCGAAAAGTGGTTTTTCAACACTAACACAAGTGCGAAAAGTGGTTTTTCAACACTATCACAAGTGCAAAAAGTGTTTTTTCCACACTAATACAAGTGCAAAAGTGGTTTCCTGCACCAACACAAGTGCGAAAAGTGGTTTTTCAACACTAACACAAGTGCGAAAAGTGGTTTTTCAACACTAACACAAGTGCGAAAAGTGGTTTTTCCACACTAATACAAGTGCAAAAGTGGTTTCCTGCACCAACACAAGTGCGAAAAGTGGTTTTTCAACACTAACACAAGTGCGAAAAGTGGTTTTTCAACACTAACACAAGTGCGAAAAGTGGTTTTTCAACACTAACACAAGTGCGAAAAGTGTTTTTCCACACTAATACAAGTGCAAAAGTGGTTTCCTGCACCAACACAAGTGTGAAAAGTGGTTTTCAACACTAACAAGTGCGAAAAGTGGTTTTTCAACACTAACACAAGTGCGAAAAGTGTTTTTTCCACACTAATACAAGTGCAAAAGTGGTTTCCTGCACCAACACAAGTGCGAAAAGTGTTTTTTCAACACTAACACGAGTGCGAAAAGTGGTTTTTCAACACTAATACAAGTGCGAAAAGTGGTTTTTCAACACTAACACAAGTGCGAAAAGTGGTTTTTCAACACTATCACAAGTGCGAAAAGTGTTTTTTCCTCACTAATACAAGTGCGAAAAGTGGTTTTTCAACACTAACACAAGTGCGAAAAGTGGTTTTTCAACACTAACACAAGTGCGAAAAGTGTTTTTTCCACACTAATACAAGTGCGAAAAGTGGTTTTTCATCACTAACACAAGTGCGAAAAGTGGTTTTTCAACACTAACACAAGTGCGAAAGGTGGTTTTTCAACACTAACACAAGTGCGAAAAGTGTTTTTTCCACACTAATACAAGTGCAAAAGTGGTTTCCTGCACCAACACAAGTGCGAAAAGTGGTTTTTCAACACTAACACAAGTGCGAAAAGTGGTTTTTCAACACTAACACAAGTGCGAAAAGTGGTTTTTCAACACTAACACAAGTGCGAAAAGTGGTTTTTCAACACTAACACAAGTGCGAAAAGTGTTTTTTCCTCACTAATACAAGTGCAAAAGTGGTTTCCTGCACCAACACAAGTGCGAAAAGTGGTTTTTCAACACTAACACAAGTGCGAAAAGTGGTTTTTCAACACTAACACAAGTGCGAAAAGTGTTTTTTCCACACTAATACAAGTGCGAAAAGTGGTTTTCATCACTAACAAAAGTGCGAAAAGTGGTTTTTCAACACTAACACAAGGGCGAAAAGTGGTTTTTCAACACTATCACAAGTGCAAAAAGTGTTTTTTCCACACTAATACAAGTGCAAAAGTGGTTTCCTGCACCAACACAAGTGCGAAAAGTGGTTTTTCAACACTAACACAAGTGCGAAAAGTGGTTTTTCAACACTAACACAAGTGCGAAAAGTGGTTTTTCCACACTAATACAAGTGCAAAAGTGGTTTCCTGCACCAACACAAGTGCGAAAAGTGGTTTTTCAACACTAACACAAGTGCGAAAAGTGGTTTTTCAACACTAACACAAGTGCGAAAAGTGGTTTTTCAACACTAACACATGTGCGAAAATATTTTTTCCACACTAATACAAGTGCAAAAGTGGTTTCCTGCACCAACACAACTGTGAAAAGTGGTTTTCAACACTAACACAAGTGCGAAAAGTGGTTTTTCAACACTAACACAAGTGCGAAAAGTGTTTTTTCCACACTAATACAAGTGCAAAAGTGGTTTCCTGCACCAACACAAGTGCGAAAAGTGGTTTTTCAACACTAACACAAGTGCGAAAAGTGGTTTTTCCACACTAATACAAGTGCAAAAGTGGTTTCCTGCACCAACACAAGTGCGAAAAGTGGTTTTCAACACTAACACAAGTGCGAAAAGTGGTTTTTCAACACTAACACAAGTGCGAAAAGTGGTTTTTCAACACTAACACAAGTGCGAAAAGTGGTTTTTCCACACTAATACAAGTGCAAAAGTGGTTTTCTGCACCAACACAAGTGCGAAAAGTGGTTTTTCAACACTAACACATGTGCGAAAAGTGGTTTTTCAACACTAACACAAGTGTGAAAAGTGGTTTCCTGCACCAACACAAGTGCGAAAAGTGGTTTTTCAACACTAACACAAGTGCGAAAAGTGGTTTTTCAACACTAACACAAGTGCGAAAAGTGGTTTTTCAACACTAACACAAGTGCAAAAAGTGGTTTTTCAACACTAACACAAGTGCGAAAAGTGTTTTTTCCTCACTAATACAAGTGCAAAAGTGGTTTCCTGCACCAACACAAGTGCGAAAAGTGGTTTTTCAACACTAACACAAGTGCGAAAAGTGGTTTTTCAACACTAACACAAGTGCGAAAAGTGTTTTTTCCACACTAATACAAGTGCAAAAGTGATTTCCTGCACCAACACAAGTGCGAAAAGTGGTTTTTCAACACTAACACAAGTGCGAAAGGTGGTTTTTCAACACTAACACAAGTGCGAAAAGTGTTTTTTCCACACTAATACAAGTGCAAAAGTGGTTTCCTGCACCAACATATGTGCGAAAAGTGGTTTTTCAACACTAACACAAGTGTGAAAAGTGTTTTTTCCACACTAATACAAGTGCAAAAGTGGTTTCCTGCACCAACACAAGTGCGAAAAGTGGTTTTTCAACACTAACACAAGTGCGAAAAGTGGTTTTTCAACACTAACACAAGTGCGAAAAGTGGTTTTTCAACACTAACACAAGTGCGAAAAGTGGTTTTTCAACACTAACACAAGTGCGAAAAGTGTTTTTTCCTCACTAATACAAGTGCAAAAGTGGTTTCCTGCACCAACACAAGTGCGAAAAGTGGTTTTTCAACACTAACACAAGTGCGAAAAGTGGTTTTTCAACACTAACACAAGTGCGAAAAGTGGTTTTTCAACACTAACACAAGTGCGAAAAGTGGTTTTTCAACACTAACACAAGTGCGAAAAGTGTTTTTTCCACACTAATACAAGTGCAAAAGTGGTTTCCTGCACCAACACAAGTGCGAAAAGTGGTTTTTCAACACTAACACAAGTGCGAAAAGTGGGTTTTCCACACTAATACAAGTGCAAAAGTGGTTTCCTGCACCAACACAAGTGCGAAAAGTGGTTTTCAACACTAACACAAGTGCGAAAAGTGGTTTTTCAACACTAACACAAGTGCGAAAAGTGGTTTTTCAACACTAACACAAGTGCGAAAAGTGGTTTTTCCACACTAATACAAGTGCAAAAGTGGTTTTCTGCACCAACACAAGTGCGAAAAGTGGTTTTTCAACACTAACACATGTGCGAAAAGTGGTTTTTCAACACTAACACAAGTGTGAAAAGTGGTTTCCTGCACCAACACAAGTGCGAAAAGTGGTTTTTCAACACTAACACAAGTGCGAAAAGTGGTTTTTCAACACTAACACAAGTGCGAAAAGTGGTTTTTCAACACTAACACAAGTGCAAAAAGTGGTTTTTCAACACTAACACAAGTGCGAAAAGTGTTTTTTCCTCACTAATACAAGTGCAAAAGTGGTTTCCTGCACCAACACAAGTGCGAAAAGTGGTTTTTCAACACTAACACAAGTGCGAAAAGTGGTTTTTCAACACTAACACAAGTGCGAAAAGTGTTTTTTCCACACTAATACAAGTGCAAAAGTAGTTTCCTGCACCAACACAAGTGCGAAAAGTGGTTTTTCAACACTAACACAAGTGCGAAAGGTGGTTTTTCAACACTAACACAAGTGCGAAAAGTGTTTTTTCCACACTAATACAAGTGCAAAAGTGGTTTCCTGCACCAACACAAGTGCGAAAAGTGGTTTTTCAACACTAACACAAGTGTGAAAAGTGTTTTTTCCACACTAATACAAGTGCAAAAGTGGTTTCCTGCACCAACACAAGTGCGAAAAGTGGTTTTTCAACACTAACACAAGTGCGAAAAGTGGTTTTTCAACACTAACACAAGTGCGAAAAGTGGTTTTTCAACACTAACACAAGTGCGAAAAGTGTTTTTTCCTCACTAATACAAGTGCAAAAGTGGTTTCCTGCACCAACACGAGTGCGAAAAGTGGTTTTTCAACACTAACACAAGTGCGAAAAGTGGTTTTTCAACACTAACACAAGTGCGAAAAGTGTTTTTTCCACACTAATACAAGTGCAAAAGTGGTTTCCTGCACCAACACAAGTGCGAAAAGTGGTTTTTCATCACGAACACAAGTGCGAAAAGTGGTTTTTCAACACTAACACAAGTGCGAAAAGTGGTTTTTCAACACTATCACAAGTGCGAAAAGTGGTTTTTCAACACTATCACAAGTGCAAAAAGTGTTTTTTGCACACTAATACAAGTGCAAAAGTGGTTTCCTGCACCAACACAAGTGCGAAAAGTGG
Organism: Myxine glutinosa; assembly: GCF_964187855.1. Classification (NCBI taxonomy): domain Eukaryota; kingdom Metazoa; phylum Chordata; class Myxini; order Myxiniformes; family Myxinidae; genus Myxine; species Myxine glutinosa. Next base: position 10,928 of record NW_027617635.1, on the reverse strand, counting down.
TTTTTCAACACTAACACAAGTGCGAAAAGAGGTTTTTCAACACTAACACAAGTGCGAAAAGTGTTTTTTCCACACTAATACAAGTGCAAAAGTTGTTTCCTGCACCAACACAAGTGCGAAAAGTGGTTTTTCATCACTAACACAAGTGCGAAAAGTGGTTTTTCAACACTAACACAAGTGCGAAAAGTGGTTTTTTAACACTATCACAAGTGCGAAAAGTGGTTTTTCCACACTAATACAAGTGCAAAAGTGGTTTCCTGCACCAACACAAGTGCGAAAAGTGGTTTTTCAACACTAACACAAGTGCGAAAAGTGGTTTTTCAACACTAACACAAGTGCGAAAAGTGGTTTTTCAACACTAACACAAGTGCGAAAAGTGTTTTTCCACACTAATACAAGTGCAAAAGTGGTTTCCTGCACCAACACAAGTGCGAAAAGTGGTTTTTCAACACTAACACAAGTGCGAAAAGTGGTTTTTCAACACTAACACAAGTGCGAAAAGTGTATTTTCCACACTAATACAAGTGCAAAAGTGGTTTCCTGCACCAACACAAGTGCGAAAAGTGGTTTTTCAACACTAACACAAGTGCGAAAAGTGGTTTTCAACACTAACACAAGTGCGAAAAGTGGTTTTTCCACACTAATACAAGTGCAAAAGTGGTTTCCTGCACCAACACAAGTGCGAAAAGTGGTTTTTCAATACTAACACAAGTGCGAAAAGTGGTTTTTCAACACTAACACAAGTGCGAAAGTGGTTTTTCAACACTAACACAAGTGCGAAAAGTGGTTTTTCAACACTAACACAAGTGCGGAAAGTGGTTTTTCAACACTAACACAAGTGCGAAAAGTGGTTTTTCCACACTAATACAAGTGCAAAAGTGGTTTCCTGCACCAACACAAGTGCGAAAAGTGGTTTTTCAACACTAACACAAGTGCGAAAAGTGGTTTTTCAACACTAACACAAGTGTGAAAAGTGGTTTCCTGCACCAACACAAGTGCGAAAAGTGGTTTTTCAACACTAACACAAGTGCGAAAAGTGGTTTTTCAACACTAACACAAGTGCGAAAAGTGGGTTTTCAACACTAACACAAGTGCAAAAAGTGGTTTTTCAACAATAACACAAGTGCGAAAAGTGTTTTTTCCTCACTAATACAAGTGCAAAAGTGGTTTCCTGCACCAACACAAGTGCGAAAAGTGGTTTTTCAACACTAACACAAGTGCGAAAAGTGGTTTTTCAACACTAACACAAGTGCAAAAAGTGTTTTTTCCACACTAATACAAGTGCAAAAGTGGTTTCCTGCACCAACACAAGTGCGAAAAGCGGTTTTTCAACACTAACACAAGTGCGAAAGGTGGTTTTTCAACACTAACACAAGTGCGAAAAGTGTTTTTTCCACACTAATACAAGTGCAAAAGTGGTTTCCTGCACCATCACAAGTGCGAAAAGTGGTTTTTCAACACTAACACAAGTGCGAAAAGTGGTTTTTCAACACTAACACAAGTGCGAAAAGTGGTTTTTCAACACTAACACAAGTGCAAAAAGTGGTTTTTCAACACTAACACAAGTGCGAAAAGTGTTTTTTCCTCACTAATACAAGTGCAAAAGTGGTTTCCTGCACCAACACAAGTGCGAAAAGTGGTTTTTCAACACTAACACAAGTGCGAAAAGTGGTTTTTCAACACTAACACAAGTGCGAAAAGTGTTTTTTCCACACTAATACAAGTGCAAAAGTGGTTTCCTGCACCAACACAAGTGCGAAAAGTGGTTTTTCAACACTAACACAAGTGCGAAAAGTGGTTTTTCAACACTAACACAAGTGTGAAAAGTGGTTTTTCAACACTAACACAAGTGCAAAAAGTGTTTTTTCCACACTAATACAAGTGCAAAAGTGGTTTCCTGCACCAACACAAGTGCGAAAAGCGGTTTTTCAACACTAACACAAGTGCGAAAGGTGGTTTTTCAACACTAACACAAGTGCGAAAAGTGTTTTTTCCACACTAATACAAGTGCAAAAGTGGTTTCCTGCACCAACACAAGTGCGAAAAGTGGTTTTTCAACACTAACACAAGTGCGAAAAGTGGTTTTTCAACACTAACACAAGTGCGAAAAGTGGTTTTTCAACACTAACACAAGTGCAAAAAGTGGTTTTTCAACACTAACACAAGTGCGAAAAGTGTTTTTTCCTCACTAATACAAGTGCAAAAGTGGTTTCCTGCACCAACACAAGTGCGAAAAGTGGTTTTTCAACACTAACACAAGTGCGAAAAGTGGTTTTTCAACACTAACACAAGTGCGAAAAGTGTTTTTTCCACACTAATACAAGTGCAAAAGTGGTTTCCTGCACCAACACAAGTGCGAAAAGTGGTTTTTCAACACTAACACAAGTGCGAAAGGTGGTTTTTCAACACTAACACAAGTGCGAAAAGTGTTTTTTCCACACTAATACAAGTGCAAAAGTGGTTTCCTGCACCAACACAAGTGCGAAAAGTGGTTTTCAACACTAACACAAGTGTGAAAAGTGTTTTTTCCACACTAATACAAGTGCAAAAGTGGTTTCCTGCACCAACACAAGTGCGAAAAGTGGTTTTTCAACACTAACACAAGTGCGAAAAGTGGTTTTCAACACTAACACAAGTGCGAAAAGTGGTTTTTCCACACTAATACAAGTGCAAAAGTGGTTTCCTGCACCAACACAAGTGTGAAAAGTGGTTTTTCAATACTAACACAAGTGCGAAAAGTGTTTTTTCAACACTAACACAAGTGCGAAAGTGGTTTTTCAACACTAACACAAGTGCGGAAAGTGGTTTTTCAACACTAACACAAGTGCGAAAATGGTTTTTCCACACTAATACAAGTGCAAAAGTGGTTTCCTGCACCAACACAAGTGCGAAAAGTGGTTTTTCAACACTAACACAAGTGTGAAAAGTGGTTTCCTGCACCAACATAAGTGCGAAAAGTGGTTTTTCAACACTAACACAAGTGCGAAAAGTGGTTTTTCAACACTAACACAAGTGCGAAAAGTGGGTTTTCAACACTAACACAAGTGCAAAAAGTGGTTTTTCAACAATAACACAAGTGCGAAAAGTGTTTTTTCCTCACTAATACAAGTGCAAAAGTGGTTTCCTGCACCAACACAAGTGCGAAAAGTGGTTTTTCAACACTAACACAAGTGCGAAAAGTGGTTTTTCAACACTAACACAAGTGCAAAAAGTGTTTTTTCCACACTAATACAAGTGCAAAAGTGGTTTCCTGCACCAACACAAGTGCGAAAAGCGGTTTTTCAACACTAACACAAGTGCGAAAGGTGGTTTTTCAACACTAACACAAGTGCGAAAAGTGTTTTTTCCACACTAATACAAGTGCAAAAGTGGTTTCCTGCACCAACACAAGTGCGAAAAGTGGTTTTTCAACACTAACACAAGTGCGAAAAGTGGTTTTCAACACTAACACAAGTGCAAAAAGTGGTTTTTCAACACTAACACAAGTGCGAAAAGTGTTTTTCCTCACTAATACAAGTGCAAAAGTGGTTTCCTGCACCAACACAAGTGCGAAAAGTGGTTTTTCAACACTAACACAAGTGCGAAAAGTGGTTTTTCAACACTAACACAAGTGCGAAAAGTGTTTTTTCCACACTAATACAAGTGCAAAAGTGGTTTCCTGCACCAAAACAAGTTGCGAAAAGTGGTTTTTCAACACTAACACAAGTGCGAAAGGTGGTTTTCAACACTAACACAAGTGCGAAAAGTGGTTTTTTCAACACTAACACAAGTGCGAAAAGTGGTTTTTCAACACTAACACAAGTGCAAAAAGTGGTTTTTCAACACTAACACAAGTGCGAAAAGTGTTTTTTCCTCACTAATACAAGTGCAAAAGTGGTTTCCTGCACCAACACAAGTGCGAAAAGTGGTTTTTCAACACTAACACAAGTGCGAAAAGTGGTTTTTCAACACTAACACAAGTGCGAAAAGTGTTTTTTCCACACTAATACAAGTGCAAAAGTGGTTTCCTGCACCAAAACAAGTGCGAAAAGTGGTTTTTCAACACTAACACAAGTGCGAAAGGTGGTTTTCAACACTAACACAAGTGCGAAAAGTGTTTTTTCCACACTAATACAAGTGCAAAAGTGGTTTCCTGCACCAACACAAGTGCGAAAAGTGGTTTTTCAACACTAACACAAGTGTGAAAAGTGTTTTTTCCACACTAATACAAGTGCAAAAGTGGTTTCCTGCACCAACACAAGTGCGAAAAGTGGTTTTTCAACACTAACACAAGTGCGAAAAGTGGTTTTTCAACACTAACACAAGTGCGAAAAGTGGTTTTTCAACACTAACACAAGTGCGAAAAGTGGTTTTTCAACACTAACACAAGTGCGAAAAGTGTTTTTTTCCTCACTAATACAAGTGCAAAAGTGGTTTCCTGCACCAACACGAGTGCGAAAAGTGGTTTTTCAACACTAACACAAGTGCGAAAAGTGGTTTTTCAACACTAACACAAGTGCGAAAAGTGTTTTTTCCACACTAATACAAGTGCAAAAGTGGTTTCCTGCACCAACACAAGTGCGAAAAGTGGTTTTTCATCACTAACACAAGTGCGAAAAGTGGTTTTTCAACACTAACACAAGTGCGAAAAGTGGTTTTTCAACACTATCACAAGTGCGAAAAGTGGTTTTTCAACACTATCACAAGTGCAAAAAAGTGTTTTTTCCACACTAATACAAGTGCAAAAGTGGTTTCCTGCACCAACACAAGTGCGAAAAGTGGTTTTTCAACACTAACACAAGTGCGAAAAGTGGTTTTTCAACAGTAACACAAGTGCGAAAAGTGTTTTTTCCACACTAATACAAGTGCAAAAGTGGTTTCCTGCACCAACACAAGTGCGAAAGTGGTTTTTCATCACTAATACAAGTGCGAAAAGTGGTTTTTCAACACTAACACAAGTGCGAAAAGTGGTTTTTCACACTATCACAAGTGCAAAAAGTGTTTTTTCCACACTAATACAAGTGCAAAAGTGGTTTCCTGCACCAACACAAGTGCGAAAAGTGGTTTTTCAACACTAACACAAGTGCGAAAAGTGGTTTTTCCACACTAGATACAAGTGCAAAAGTGGTTTCCTGCACCAACACAAGTGCGAAAAGTGGTTTTTCAACACTAACCACAAGTGCGAAAAGTGGTTTTTCAACACTAACACAAGTGCGAAAAGTGGTTTTTCAACACTAACACAAGTGCGAAAAGTGTTTTTTCCACACTAATACAAGTGCAAAAGTGGTTTCCTGCACCAACACAAGTGCGAAAAGTGGTTTTTCAACACTAACACAAGTGCGAAAAGTGGTTTTTCAACACACTAACACAAGTGCGAAAAGTGTTTTTTCCACACTAATACAAGTGCAAAAGTGGTTTCCTGCACCAACACAAGTGCGAAAAGTGGTTTTTCAACACTAACACAAGTGCGAAAAGTGGTTTTCAACACTAACACAAGTGCGAAAAGTGGTTTTTCCACACTAATACAAGTGCAAAAGTGGTTTCCTGCACCAACACAAGTGCGAAAAGTGGTTTTTCAATACTAACACAAGTGCGAAAAGTGGTTTTTCAACACTAACACAAGTGCGAAAGTGGTTTTTCAACACTAACACAAGTGCGAAAAGTGGTTTTTCAACACTAACACAAGTGCGGAAAGTGGTTTTTCAACACTAACACAAGTGCGAAAAGTGGTTTTTCCACACTAATACAAGTGCAAAAGTGGTTTCCTGCACCAACACAAGTGCGAAAAGTGGTTTTTCAACACTAACACAAGTGCGAAAAGTGGTTTTTCAACACTAACACAAGTGTGAAAAGTGGTTTCCTGCACCAACACAAGTGCGAAAAGTGGTTTTTCAACACTAACACAAGTGCGAAAAGTGGTTTTTCAACACTAACACAAGTGCGAAAAGTGGGTTTTCAACACTAACACAAGTGCAAAAAGTGGTTTTTCAACAATAACACAAGTGCGAAAAGTGTTTTTTCCTCACTAATACAAGTGCAAAAGTGGTTTCCTGCACCAACACAAGTGCGAAAAGTGGTTTTTCAACACTAACACAAGTGCGAAAAGTGGTTTTTCAACACTAACACAAGTGCAAAAAGTGTTTTTTCCACACTAATACAAGTGCAAAAGTGGTTTCCTGCACCAACACAAGTGCGAAAAGCGGTTTTTCAACACTAACACAAGTGCGAAAGGTGGTTTTTCAACACTAACACAAGTGCGAAAAGTGTTTTTTCCACACTAATACAAGTGCAAAAGTGGTTTCCTGCACCAACACAAGTGCGAAAAGTGGTTTTTCAACACTAACACAAGTGCGAAAAGTGGTTTTTCAACACTAACACAAGTGCGAAAAGTGGTTTTTCAACACTAACACAAGTGCGAAAAGTGGTTTTTCAACACTAACACAAGTGCGAAAAGTGGTTTTTCAACACTAACACAAGTGCGAAAAGTGTTTTTTCCTCACTAATACAAGTGCAAAAGTGGTTTCCTGCACCAACACAAGTGCGAAAAGTGGTTTTTCAACACTAACACAAGTGCGAAAAGTGGTTTTTCAACACTAACACAAGTGCGAAAAGTGTTTTTTCCACACTAATACAAGTGCGAAAAGTGGTTTTTCATCACTAACACAAGTGCGAAAAGTGGTTTTTCAACACTAACACAAGTGCGAAAAGTGGTTTTTCAACAATAACACAAGTGCGAAAAGTGGTTTTTCAACACTAACACAAGTGCGAAAAGTGGTTTTTCAACACTAACACAAGTGCGAAAAGTGGTTTTTCCACACTAATAAAAGTGCAAAAGTGGTTTCCTGCACCAACACAAGTGCGAAAAGTGGTTTTCAACACTAACACAAGTGCGAAAAGTGGTTTTTCAACACTAACACAAGTGCGAAAAGTGGTTTTTCAACACTAACACAAGTGCGAAAAGTGTTTTTTCCACACTAATACAAGTGCAAAAGTGGTTTCCTGCACCAACACAAGTGTGAAAAGTGGTTTTCAACACTAACACAAGTGCGAAAAGTGGTTTTTCAACACTAACACAAGTGCGAAAAGTGTTTTTTCCACACTAATACAAGTGCAAAAGTGGTTTCCTGCACCAACACAAGTGCGAAAAGTGGTTTTTCAACACTAACACAAGTGCAAAAAGTGGTTTTTCCACACTAATACAAGTGCAAAAGTGGTTTCCTGCACCAACACAAGTGCGAAAAGTGGTTTTCAACACTAACACAAGTGCGAAAAGTGGTTTTTCAACACTAACACAAGTGCGAAAAGTGGTTTTTCAACACTAACACAAGTGCGAAAAGTGTTTTTTCCACACTAATACAAGTGCAAAAGTGGTTTCCTGCACCAACACAAGTGCGAAAAGTGGTTTTTCAACACTAACACAAGTGCGAAAAGTGGTTTTTCAACACTAACACAAGTGCGAAAAGTGGTTTTTTCAACACTAACACAAGTGCGAAAAGAGGTTTTTCAACACTAACACAAGTGCGAAAAGTGTTTTTTCCTCACTAATACAAGTGCAAAAGTGGTTTCCTGCACCAACACAAGTGCGAAAAGTGGTTTTTCAACACTAACACAAGTGCGAAAAGTGGTTTTTCAACACTAACACAAGTGCGAAAAGTGTTTTTTCCACACTAATACAAGTGCGAAAAGTGGTTTTTCATCACTAACACAAGTGCGAAAAGTGGTTTTTCAACACTAACAAAAGTGCGAAAAGTGGTTTTTCAACACTATCACAAGTGCAAAAAGTGTTTTTTCCACACTAATACAAGTGAAAAAGTGGTTTCCTGCACCAACACAAGTGCGAAAAGTGGTTTTTCAACACTAACACAAGTGCGAAAAGTGGTTTTTCAACACTAACACAAGTGCGAAAAGTGGGTTTTCCACACTAATACAAGTGCAAAAGTGGTTTCCTGCACCAACACAAGTGCGAAAAGTGGTTTTTCAACACTAACACAAGTGCGAAAAGTGGTTTTTCAACACTAACACAAGTGTGAAAAGTGGTTTTTCAACACTAACACAAGTGCGAAAAGTGTTTTTTCCACACTAATACAAGTGCAAAAGTGGTTTCCTGCACCAACACAAGTGTGAAAAGTGGTTTTCAACACTAACACAAGTGCGAAAAGTGGTTTTTCAACACTAACACAAGTGCGAAAAGTGTTTTTTCCACACTAATACAAGTGCAAAAGTGGTTTCCTGCACCAACACAAGTGCGAAAAGTGGTTTTTCAACACTAACACGAGTGCGAAAAGTGGTTTTTCAACACTAATACAAGTGCGAAAAGTGGTTTTTCAACACTAACACAAGTGCGAAAAGTGGTTTTTCAACACTATCACAAGTGCGAAAAGTGTTTTTTCCTCACTAATACAAGTGCGAAAAGTGTTTTTTCCTCACTAATACAAGTGCGAAAGTGGTTTTTCAACACTAACACAAGTGCGAAAAGTGGTTTTTCAACACTAACACAAGTGCGAAAAGTGTTTTTTCCACACTAATACAAGTGCGAAAAGTGGTTTTTCATCACTAACACAAGTGCGAAAAGTGGTTTTTCAACACTAACACAAGTGCGAAAGGTGGTTTTTCAACACTAACACAAGTGCGAAAAGTGTTTTTTCCACACTAATACAAGTGCAAAAGTGGTTTCCTGCACCAACACAAGTGCGAAAAGTGGTTTTTCAACACTAACACAAGTGCGAAAAGTGGTTTTTCAACACTAACACAAGTGCGAAAAGTGGTTTTTCAACACTAACACAAGTGCGAAAAGTGGTTTTTCAACACTAACACAAGTGCGAAAAGTGTTTTTTCCTCACTAATACAAGTGCAAAAGTGGTTTCCTGCACCAACACAAGTGCGAAAAGTGGTTTTTCAACACTAACACAAGTGCGAAAAGTGGTTTTTCAACACTAACACAAGTGCGAAAAGTGTTTTTTCCACACTAATACAAGTGCGAAAAGTGGTTTTTCATCACTAACACAAGTGCGAAAAGTGGTTTTTCAACACTAACACAAGTGCGAAAAGTGGTTTTTCAACACTATCACAAGTGCAAAAAGTGTTTTTTCCACACTAATACAAGTGCAAAAGTGGTTTCCTGCACCAACACAAGTGCGAAAAGTGGTTTTTCAACACTAACACAAGTGCGAAAAGTGGTTTTTCAACACTAACACAAGTGCGAAAAGTGTTTTTTCCACACTAATACAAGTGCAAAAGTGGTTTCCTGCACCAACACAAGTGCGAAAAGTGGTTTTTCAACACTAACACAAGTGCGAAAAGTGTTTTTCCACACTAATACAAGTGCAAAAGTGGTTTCCTGCACCAACACAAGTGCGAAAAGTGGTTTTCAACACTAACACAAGTGCGAAAAGTGGTTTTTCAACACTAACACAAGTGCGAAAAGTGGTTTTTCAACACTAACACAAGTGCGAAAAGTGGTTTTTCCACACTAATACAAGTGCAAAAGTGGTTTTCTGCACCAACACAAGTGCGAAAAGTGGTTTTTCAACACTAACACATGTGCGAAAAGTGGTTTTTCAACACTAACACAAGTGTGAAAAGTGGTTTCCTGCACCAACACAAGTGCGAAAAGTGGTTTTTCAACACTAACACAAGTGCGAAAAGTGGTTTTTCAACACTAACACAAGTGCGAAAAGTGGTTTTTCAACACTAACACAAGTGCAAAAAGTGGTTTTTCAACACTAACACAAGTGCGAAAAGTGTTTTTTCCTCACTAATACAAGTGCAAAAGTGGTTTCCTGCACCAACACAAGTGCGAAAAGTGGTTTTTCAACACTAACACAAGTGCGAAAAGTGGTTTTTCAACACTAACACAAGTGCGAAAAGTGTTTTTTCCACACTAATACAAGTGCAAAAGTGGTTTCCTGCACCAACACAAGTGCGAAAAGTGGTTTTTCAACACTAACACAAGTGCGAAAGGTGGTTTTTCAACACTAACACAAGTGCGAAAAGTGTTTTTTCCACACTAATACAAGTGCAAAAGTGGTTTCCTGCACCAACACAAGTGCGAAAAGTGGTTTTTCAACACTAACACAAGTGTGAAAAGTGTTTTTTCCACACTAATACAAGTGCAAAAGTGGTTTCCTGCACCAACACAAGTGCGAAAAGTGGTTTTTCAACACTAACACAAGTGCGAAAAGTGGTTTTTCAACACTAACACAAGTGCGAAAAGTGGTTTTTCAACACTAACACAAGTGCGAAAAGTGGTTTTTCAACACTAACACAAGTGCGAAAAGTGTTTTTTTCCTCACTAATACAAGTGCAAAAGTGGTTTCCTGCACCAACACGAGTGCGAAAAGTGGTTTTTCAACACTAACACAAGTGCAAAAAGTGGTTTTTCAACACTAACACAAGTGCGAAAAGTGTTTTTTCCACACTAATACAAGTGCAAAAGTGGTTTCCTGCACCAACACAAGTGCGAAAAGTGGTTTTTCATCACTAACACAAGTGCGAAAAGTGGTTTTCAACACAAACACAAGTGCGAAAAGTGGTTTTTCAACACTATCACAAGTGCGAAAAGTGGTTTTTCAACACTATCACAAGTGCAAAAAGTGTTTTTTCCACACTAATACAAGTGCAAAAGTGGTTTCCTGCACCAACACAAGTGTGAAAAGTGGTTTTTCAACACTAACACAAGTGCGAAAAGTGGTTTTTCAACACTAACACAAGTGCGAAAAGTGTTTTTTCCACACTAATACAAGTGCAAAAGTGGTTTCCTGCACCAACACAAGTGCGAAAAGTGGTTTTTCATCACTAACACAAGTGCGAAAAGTGGTTTTTCAACACTAACACAAGTGCGAAAAGTGGTTTTTCAACACTATCACAAGTGCAAAAAGTGTTTTTTCCACACTAATACAAGTGCAAAAGTGGTTTCCTGCACCAACACAAGTGCGAAAAGTGGTTTTTCA
>NW_027617634.1:0-106000 GCF_964187855.1 Myxine glutinosa | reverse complement strand
CACTTGTGCTGGCGTTGAAAACCACTTTTTGCACAGCTGCTGGTGTGGAAAACCACTTGTCGCATTTGGTTTAGTATTGCAAAACCACTTTTTGCACTTGTGTTATTGTTGCAAAAACCACTTACACACTTGTGTTAGTGTTGCAAAACCACTTTCACACTTGTGTTGGTGTTGCAAAACCACTTTTCGCACTTGCGCTGGTGTTGAAAACCACTTTCCACACTTGATCTGGTGTTGCAGAACTACTTTCCGCACTTGTGCTGGCATTGAAAACAACATTCTGCACTTGGGATGGGGATGCAGAAACACTTTTCACACTTATGCTGGCATTGAAAACCACTTTTTGCACTTGTGTTGGTGTTGCAAAACCACTTTCCACACTTGTGTTGGCATCGAAAACCACTTTTTACACATGTGCTGGTATTGCAAAACCAATTTCCACACTTGTGCTGGCGTTGAAAACCACTTTTTGCACAGCTGCTGGTGTGGAAAACCACTTGTCGCGCTCCTTTTAGTGATCAAATCCACTTTTTGCACTTGTGTTGGTGCAGGAAACCACTTTTGCACTTGTATTAGTGTGGAAAAAACACTTTTTGCACTTATGATAGTGTTGAAAAACCACTTTTCGCACTTGTGTTAGTGTTGAAAAACCACTTTTCGCACTTGTGTTGGTGCAGGAAACCACTTTTGCACTTGTATTAGTGTGGAAAAAACACTTTTTGCACTTGTGATAGTGTTGAAAAACCACTTTTCGCACTTGTGTTAGTGTTGAAAAACCACTTTTCGCACTTGTGTTGGTGCATGAAACCACTTTTGCACTTGTATTAGTGTGGAAAAAACACTTTTTGCACTTGTGATAGTGTTGAAAAACCACTTTTCGCACTTGTGTTAGTGTTGAAAAACCACTTTTCGCACTTGTGTTGGTGCAGGAAACCACTTTTGCACTTGTATTAGTGTGGAAAAAACACTTTTTGCACTTGTATTAGTGTTGAAAAACCACTTTTTGCACTTGTATTAGTGTGGAAAAAACACTTTTTGCACTTGTGATAGTGTTGAAAATCGACTTTTTGCACTTGTGATAGTTTTGGAAAACCACTTTTCGCACTTGTGTTAGTGTTGAAAAACCACTTTTCGCACTTGTGTTAGTGTTGAAAAACCACTTTTCGCACTTGCGTTAGTGTTGAAAAACCACTTTTCGCACTTGTGTTGGTGCAGGAAACCACATATGCACTTGTATTAGTGTGAAAAAACCACTTTTCGCACTTGTGTTAGTGTTGAAAAACCACTTTTCGCACTTGTGTTAGTGTTGAAAAACCACTTTTCGCACTTGTGTTGGTGCAGGAAACCACTTTTGCACTTGTATTAGTGTGGAAAAAACACTTTTTGCACTTGTGATAGTGTTGAAAAACCACTTTTCACACTTGTGTTAGTGTTGACAAACCACTTTTTGCACTTGTGATAGTGTTGCAAAACCATTTTCAGCACTTGTGCTGGTGTTGAAAACCACTTTCCACACTTGAGCTGGTGTTGCAGAACTACTTTCCGCACTTGCGCTGGCATTAAAAACCACATTCTGCACTTGTGTTAGTGTTGCAAAACCACTTTGCGCACTTGTGCTGACGTTGAATACCACTTTCCACACTTGAGCTCGTGTTGCAGAACCACTTTCGCACTTGTGTTAGTGTAGCAAAACCAATTTGCACACTTGTGCTGGCATTGAAAACTACTTTCCGCACTCGTGCTAGTGTTGAAAACCACTTTTCCTAATTGGGTTAGTGTTGCAAATCCACTTATCGCACTTGTGCTCATGTTGATAACCACTTTCCACACTTGTGTTAGTGTTGCAAACCACTTTCCGCACTCGTGCTGCTGTTGGAAACCATTATTCCCATTTGTGTTCATGTTAGAAAAACCAATTTCCACACTTATGCTGGCATTGAAAACCATTTTCAGCACTCGTGCTCGTGTTGAAAACCACTTTTCGCATTTGGTTTAGTATTGCAAAACCACTTTTTGCACTTGTGTTATTGTTGCAAAAACCACTTACACACTTGTGTTAGTGTTGCAAAACCACTTTCACACTTGTGTTGGTGTTGCAAAACCACTTTTCGCACTTGCGCTGGTGTTGAAAACCACTTTCCACACTTGATCTGGTGTTGCAGAACTACTTTCCGCACTTGTGCTGGCATTGAAAACAACATTCTGCACTTGGGATGGGGATGCAGAAACACTTTTCACACTTGTGCTGGCATTGAAAACCACTTTTTGCACTTGTGTTGGTGTGGCAAAACCACTTTCCACACTTGTGTTGGCATCGAAAACCACTTTTTACACATGTGCTGGTATTGCAGAACCAATTTCCACACTTGTGCTGGCGTTGAAAACCACTTTTTGCACAGCTGCTGGTGTGGAAAACCACTTGTCGCGCTCCTTTTAGTGATCAAATCCACTTTTTGCACTTGTGTTGGTGCAGGAAACCACTTTTGCACTTGTATTAGTGTGGAAAAAACACTTTTTGCACTTATGATAGTGTTGAAAAACCACTTTTCGCACTTGTGTTAATGTTGAAAAACCACTTTTCGCACTTGTGTTGGTGCAGGAAACCACTTTTGCACTTGTATTAGTGTGGAAAAAACACTTTTTGCACTTGTGATAGTGTTGAAAAACCACTTTTCGCACTTGTGTTAGTGTTGACAAACCACTTTTCGCACTTGTGTTGGTGCAGGAAACCACTTTTGCACTTGTATTAGTGTGGAAAAACCACTTTTCGCACTTGTGTTAGTGTTGAAAAAACACTTTTCGCACTTGTGTTAGTGTTGAAAAACCACTTTTCGCACTTGTGTTAGTGTTGAAAAACCACTTTTCACACTTGTCTTAATGTTGAAAAACCACTTTTCGCACTTGTGTTGGTGGAGGAAACCACTTTTGCACTTGTATTAGTGTGGAAAAAACACTTTTGCACTTGTGATAGTGTTGAAAAACCACTTTTCGCACTTGTCTTAATGTTGAAAAACCACTTTTCGCACTTGTGTTGGTGGAGGAAACCACTTTTGCACTTGTATTAGTGTGGAAAAAACACTTTTGCACTTGTGATAGTGTTGAAAAACCACTTTTCGCACTTGTGTTAGTGTTGAAAAACCACTTTTCGCACTTGTATTGGTGCAGGAAACCACTTTTGCACTTGTATTAGTGTGGAAAAAACACTTTTTGCACTTGTGATAGTGTTGAAAAACCACTTTTCGCACTTGTGTTAGTGTTGAAAAACCACTTTTCGCACTTGTGTTGGTGCAGGAAACCACTTTTGCACGTGTATTAGTGTGGAAAAACCACTTTTCGCACTTGTGTTAGTGTTGAAAAACCACTTTTCGCACTTGTGTTAGTGTTGAAAAACCACTTTTCGCACTTGTGTTGGTGTTGAAAAACCACTTTTCGCACTTGTGTTAGTGTTGAAAAACCACTTTTCGCACTTGTGTTGGTGCAGGAAACCACTTTTGCACTTGTATTAGTGTGGAAAAAACACTTTTCGCACTTGTGTTAGTGTTGAAAAACCACTTTTCGCACTTATGTTAGTGTTGAAAAACCACTTTTCGCCCTTGTGTTGGTGCAGGAAACCACTTTTGCACTTGTATTAGTGTGGAAAAAACACTTTTTGCACTTGTGATAGTGTTGAAAAACCACTTTTCACACTTGTGTTAGTGTTGAAAAACCACTTTTCGCACTTGTGTTGGTGCAGGAAACCACTTTTGCACTTGTATTAGTGTGGAAAAACCACTTTTCGCACTTGTGTTAGTGTTGAAAATCCACTTTTCGCACTTGTGTTAGTGTTGAAAAACCACTTTTCGCGCTTATGTTAGTGTTGAAAAACCACTTTTCGCACTTGTGTTGGTGCAGGAAACCACTTTTGCACTTGTATTAGTGTGGAAAAAACACTTTTTGCACTTGTGATAGTGTTGAAAAACCACTTTTCGCACTTGTGTTAGTGTTGAAAAACCACTTTTCGCACTTGTGTTGGTGCAGGAAACCACTTTTGCACCTGTATTAGTGTGGACAAGCCACTTTTCGCACTTGTGTTAGTGATGAAAAACCACTTTTCGCACTTGTGTTAGTGTTGAAAAACCACTTTTCGCACTTGTGTTAGTGTTGAAAAACCACTTTTTGCACTTGTGATGGTGTTGAAAATCCACTTTTTGCACTTGTGTTGGTGTGGAAAATCCACTTTTCGCACTTGTGTTAGTGTTGAAAAACCACTTTTCGCACTTATGTTAGTGTTGAAAAACCACTTTTCGCACTTGTGTTAGTGTTGAAAAGCCACTTTTCGCACTTGTGTTAGTGTTGAAAAACCACTTTTCGCACTTGTGTTGGTGCAGGAAACCACTTTTGCACTTGTATTAGTGTGGAAAAACCACTTTTCGCACTTATGTTACTGTTGAAAAACCACTTTTTGCACTTGTGTTAGTGTTGAAAATCCACTTTTCGCACTTATGTTAGTGTTGAAAAACCACTTTTCGCACTTGTGTTGGTGCAGGAAACCACTTTTGCACTTGTATTAGTGTGGAAAAAACACTTTTTGCACTTGTGTTAGTGTTGAAAAACCACTTTTCACACTTGTGTTAGTGTTGAAAAACCACTTTTCCCACTTGTGTAAGTGTTGAAAAACCACTTTTCGCACTTGTGTTGGTGCAGGAAACCACTTTTGCACTTGTATTAGTGTGGAAAAAACACTTTTTGCACTTGTATTAGTGTGGAAAAAACACTTTTTGCACTTGTGATAGTGTTGAAAAACCACTTTTCGCACTTGTGTTAGTGTTGAAAACCCACTTTTCGCACTTGTGTTGGTGCAGGAAACCACTTTTGCACTTGTATTAGTGTGGAAAAACCACTTTTTGCACTTGTGATAGTGTTGAAAAACCACTTTTCGCACTTGTGTTAGTGTTGAAAAACCACTTTTCGCACTTGTGTTGGTGCATGAAACCACATTTGCACTTGTATTAGTGTGGAAAAAACACTTTTTGCACTTGTGATAGTGTTGAAAAACCACTTTTCGCACTTGTGTTAGTGTTGAAAAACCACTTTTGCACTTGTGTTGGTGCAGGAAACCACTTTTGCACTTGTATTAGTACGGAAAAACCACTCTTTGCACATGTGTTAGTGTTGAAAAACCACTTTTCGCACTTGTGTTGGTGCAGGAAACCACTTTTGCACTTGTATTAGTGTGGAAAAAACACTTTTTGCACTTGTGATAGTGTTGAAAAACCACTTTTTGCACTTGTGTTAGTGTTGAAAAACCACTTTTCGCACTTGTGTTGGTGCAGGAAACCACTTTTGCACTTGTATTAGTGTGGAAAACCCACTTTTCGCACTTGTGATAGTGTTGAAAAACCACTTTTCGCACTGGTGTTGGTGAAGGAAACCACTTTTGCACTTGTGTTAGTGTTGAAAAACCACTTTTCGCACTTGTGTTAGTGTTGAAAAACCACTTTTCGCACTTGTGTTGGTGCAGGAAACGACTTTTGCACTTGTATTAGTGTGGAAAAAACACTTTTCGCACTTGTGTTATTGTTGAAAATCCACTTTTCGCACTTGTGTTAGTGCAGGAAACCACTTTTGCACTTGTATTAGTGTGGAAACCCCACTTTTTGCACTTGGGATAGTGTTGAAAAACCACTTTTCGCACTTTTATTAGTGTGGAAAAAACACTTTTTGCACTTGTGATAGTGTGGAAAAACCACTTTTCGCACTTGTGTTAGTGTTGAAAAACCACTTTTCGCACTTGTGTTGGTGCAGGAAACCACTTTTGCACTTGTATTAGTGTGGAAAAAACACTTTTTGCACTTGTGATAGTGTTGAAAAACCACATTTCGCACTTGTGTTAGTGTGGAAAAAACACTTTTCGCACTTGTGTTGGTGCAGGAAACCACTTTTCGCACTTGTGTTGGTGCAGGAAACCACTTTTCGCACTTGTGTTGGTGCAGGAAACCACTTTTGCACTTGTATTAGTGTGGAAAAACCAATTTCGCACTTGTGATAGTGTTGAAAAACCACATTTCGCACTTGTGTTAGTGTTGAAAAACCACTTTTCGCACTTGTGTTGGTGCAGGAAACCACTTTTGCACTTGTATTAGTGTGGAAAAAACACTTTTTGCACTTGTGATAGTGTTGAAAAACCACTTTTGCACTTGCGTTAGTGTTGAAAAACCACTTTTCGCACTTGTGTTGGTGCAGGAAACCACTTTTGCACTTGTATTAGTGTGGAAAAAACACTTTTTGCACTTGGGATAGTGTTGAAAAACCACTTTTCACACTTGTATTAGTGTGGAAAAAACACTTTTTGCAATTGTGATAGTGTGGAAAAACTACTTTTCGCACTTGTGTTAATGTTGAAAAACCTCTTTTCGCACTTGTGTTAGTGTTGAAAAACCACTTTTCGCACCTGTGTTGGTGCAGGAAACCACTTTTGCACTTGTATTAGTGTGGAAAAAACACTTTTTGCTCTTGTGATAGTGTTGAAAAACCACTTTTCGCACTTGTGTTAGTGTTGAAAAACCACTTTTCGCACTTGTGTTAGTGTTGAAAAACCACTTTTCGCACTTGCGTTAGTGTTGAAAAACCACTTTTCGCACTTGTGTTGGTGCAGGAAACCACATTTGCACTTGTATTAGTGTGAAAAAACCACTTTTCGCACTTGTGTTAGTGTTGAAAAACCACTTTTCGCACTTGTGTTAGTGTTGAAAAACCACTTTTCGCACTTGTGTTGGTGCAGGAAACCACTTTTGCACTTGTATTAGTGTGGAAAAAACACTTTTTGCACTTGTGTTAGTGTTGACAAACCACTTTTTGCACTTGTGATAGTGTTGCAAAACCATTTTCAGCACTTGTGCTGGTGTTGAAAACCACTTTCCACACTTGAGCTGGTGTTGCAGAACTACTTTCCGCACTTGCGCTGGCATTAAAAACCACATTCTGCACTTGTGTTAGTGTTGCAAAACCACTTTGCGCACTTGTGCTGACGTTGAATACCACTTTCCACACTTGAGCTCGTGTTGCAGAACCACTTTCGCACTTGTGTTAGTGTAGCAAAACCAATTTGCACACTTGTGCTGGCATTGAAAACTACTTTCCGCACTCGTGCTAGTGTTGAAAACCACTTTTCCTAATTGGGTTAGTGTTGCAAATCCACTTATCGCACTTGTGCTCATGTTGATAACCACTTTCCACACTTGTGTTAGTGTTGCAAACCACTTTCCGCACTCGTGCTGCTGTTGGAAACCATTATTCCCATTTGTGTTCATGTTAGAAAAACCAATTTCCACACTTATGCTGGCATTGAAAACCATTTTCAGCACTCGTGCTCGTGTTGAAAACCACTTTTCGCATTTGGTTTAGTATTGCAAAACCACTTTTTGCACTTGTGTTATTGTTGCAAAAACCACTTACACACTTGTGTTAGTGTTGCAAAACCACTTTCACACTTGTGTTGGTGTTGCAAAACCACTTTTCGCACTTGCGCTGGTGTTGAAAACCACTTTCCACACTTGATCTGGTGTTGCAGAACTACTTTCCGCACTTGTGCTGGCATTGAAAACAACATTCTGCACTTGGGATGGGGATGCAGAAACACTTTTCACACTTGTGCTGGCATTGAAAACCACTTTTTGCACTTGTGTTGGTGTTGCAAAACCACTTTCCACACTTGTGTTGGCATCGAAAACCACTTTTTACACATGTGCTGGTATTGCAAAACCAATTTCCACACTTGTGTTAGTGTTGAAAAACCACTTTTCACACTTGTATTGGTGCAGGAAACCACTTTTGCACTTGTATTAGTGTGGAAAAAACACTTTTTGCACTTGTGATAGTGTTGAAAAACCACTTTTCGCACTTGTGTTAGTGTTGAAAAACCACTTTTCGCACTTGTGTTGGCATCGAAAACCACTTTTCGCACTTGTGTTAGTGTTGAAAAACCAATTTCCACACTTGTGTTAGTGTTGAAAAACCACTTTTCACACTTGTATTGGTGCAGGAAACCACTTTTGCACTTGTATTAGTGTGGAAAAAACACTTTTTGCACTTGTGATAGTGTTGAAAAACCACTTTTCGCACTTGTGTTAGTGTTGAAAAACCACTTTTCGCACTTGTGTTGGTGCAGGAAACCACTTTTGCACTTGTATTAGTGTGGAAAAACCACTTTTCGCACTTGTGTTAGTGTTGAAAAAACACTTTTCGCACTTGTGTTAGTGTTGAAAAACCACTTTTCGCACTTGTGTTGGTGTTGAAAAACCACTTTTCGCACTTGTGTTAGTGTTGAAAAACTACTTTTCACACTTGTGTTGGTGCAGGAAACCACTTTTGCACTTGTATTAGTGTGGAAAAAACACTTTTCGTACTTGTGTTAGTGTTGAAAAACCACTTTTCGCACTTGTGTTAGTGTTGAAAAACCACTTTTCGCACTTGTATTGGTGCAGGAAACCACTTTTGCACTTGTATTAGTGTGGAAAAAACACTTTTTGCACTTGTGATAGTGTTGAAAAACCACTTTTCGCACTTGTGTTAGTGTTGAAAAACCACTTTTCGCACTTGTGTTGGTGCAGGAAACCACTTTTGCACTTGTATTAGTGTGGAAAAAACACTTTTTGCACTTGTGATAGTGTTGAAAAACGACTTTTCGCACTTGTGTTAGTGTTGAAAAACCACTTTTCGCACTTGTGTTGGTGTGGGAAACCACTTTTGCACTTGTATTAGTGTGGAAAATCCACTTTTCGCACTTGTGTTAGTGTTGAAAAACCACTTTTCGCACTTGTGTTAGTGTTGAAAAACCACTTTTCGCACTTGTGTTAGTGTTGAAAAACCACTTTTCGCACTTGTGTTAGTGTTGAAAAACCACTTTTCGCACTTGTGTTAGTGTTGAAAAACCACTTTTCGCACTTGTGTTGGTGCAGGAAACCACTTTTGCACTTCTATTAGTGTGGAAAAAAACACTTTTCGCACTTGTGTTAGTGTTGAAAAACCACTTTTCTCACTTGTGGTAGTGTTGAAAAACCACTTTTCGCACTTGTGTTGGTGCAGGAAACCACTTTTGCACTTGTATTAGTGTGGAAAAAACACTTTTTGCACTTGTGATAGTGTTGAAAAACCACTTTTCGCACTTGTGTTAGTGTTGAAAAACCACTTTTCGCACTTGTGTTAGTGTTGAAAAACCACGTTTCGCACTTGAGTTAGTGTTGAAAAACCACTTTTCGCACTTGTGTTGGTGCAGGAAACCACTTTTGCACTTGTATTAGTGTGGAAAAACCACTTTTCGCACTTGTGTTAGTGTTGAAAAACCACTTTTCGCACTTGTGTTAGTGTTGAAAACCACATTTCGCACTTGTGTTAGTGTTGAAAAACCACTTTTCGCACTTGTGTTGGTGCAGGAAACCACTTTTGCACTTGTGTTGGTGCAGGAAACCACTTTTGCACTTGTATTAGTGTGGAAAAAACACTTTTTGCACTTGTGAAAGTGTTGAAAAACCACTTTTCGCACTTGTGTTAATGTTGAAAAACCACTTTTCACACTTGTGTTGGTGGAGGAAACCACTTTTGCACTTGTATTAGTGTGGAAAAAACACTTTTGCACTTGTGATAGTGTTGGAAAACCACTTTTCGCACTTGTGTTAGTGTTGAAAAACCACTTTTCGCACTTGTATTGGTGCAGGAAACCACTTTTGCACTTGTATTAGTGTGGAAAAAACACTTTTTGCACTTGTGATAGTGTTGAAAAACCACTTTTCGCACTTGTGTTAGTGTTGAAAAACCACTTTTCGCACTTGTGTTGGTGCAGGAAACCACTTTTGCACGTGTATTAGTGTGGAAAAACCACTTTTTGCACTTGTGTTAGTGTTGAAAAACCACTTTTCGCACTTGTGTTAGTGTTGAAAAACCACTTTTCGCACTTGTGTTGGTGTTGAAAAAACACTTTTCGCACTTGTGTTAGTGTTGAAAAACAACTTTTCGCACTTGTGTTGGTGCAGGAAACCACTTTTGCACTTGTATTAGTGTGGAAAAAACACTTTTTGCACTTGTTATAGTGTTGAAAAACCACTTTTCGCACTTGTGTTAGTGTTGAAAAACCACTTTTCACACCAGTGTTAGTGTTGAAAAACCACTTTTCGCACTTGTGTTAGTGTTGAAATACCACTTTTCGCACTTGTGTTAGTGTTGAAAAACCACTTTTCGCACTTGTGTTGGTGCAGGAAACCACTTTTACACTTGTATTAGTGTGGAAAAAACACTTTTTGCACTTGTGATAGTGTTGAAAAACCACTTTTCGCACTTGTGTTAGTGTTGACAAACCACTTTTCGCACTTGTGTTGGTGCAGGAAACCACTTTTGCACTTGTATTAGTGTGGAAGAAACACTTTTTGCACTTGTGATAGTGTTGAAAAACCACTTTTCGCACTTGTGTTAGTGTTGAAAAACCACTTTTCGCACTTGTGTTAGTGTTGAAAAACCACTTTTCGCACTTGTGTTAGTGTTGAAAAACCACTTTTCGCACTTGTGTTGGTGCAGGAAACCACTTTTGCACTTGTATTAGTGTGGAAAATCCACTTTTCACACTTGTGTTAGTGTTGAAAAACCACTTTTCGCACTTGTGTTAGTGTTGAAAAACCACTTTTCGCACTTGTGTTAGTGTTGAAAAACCACTTTTCGCACTTGTGTTGGTGCAGGAAACCACATTTGCACTTGTATTAGTGTGAAAAAACCACTTTTTGCACTTGTGTTAGTGTTGAAAAACCACTTTTAGCACTTATGTTGGTGTTGAAAAACCACTTTTCGCACTTGTGTTAGTGTTGAAAAACAACTTTTCGCACTTGTGTGTGTTGAAAAACCACTTTTCGCACTTGTGTTAGTGTTGAAAAACCACTTTTCGCACTTGTGTTGGTGCAGGAAACCACATTTGCACTTGTATTATTGTGAAAAAACCACTTTTCGCACTTGTGTTAGTGTTGAAAAACCACTTTTCGCACTTGTGTTAGTGTTGAAAAACCACTTTTCGCACTTGTGTTGGTGCAGGAAACCACTTTTGCACTTGTATTAGTGTGGAAAAAACACTTTTTGCAGTTGTGATAGTGTTGAAAAACCACTTTTCGCACTTGTGTTAGTGTTGACAAACCACTTTTCGCACTTGAGTTGGTACAGGAAACCACTTTTGCACTTGTATTAGTGTTGAAAAACCACTTTTCGCACTTGTGTTAGTGTTGAAAAACCACTTTTCGCACTTGTGTTAGTGTTGAAAAACCACTTTTCGCACTTGTATTGGTGCAGGAAACCACTTTTGCACTTGTATTAGTGTGGAAAAAACACTTTTTGCACTTGTGATAGTGTTGAAAAACCACTTTTCGCACTTGTGTTAGTGTTGAAAAACCACTTTCGCACTTGTGTTGGTGCAGGAAACCACTTTTGCACTTGTATTAGTGTGGAAAAACCACTTTTCGCACTTGTGTTAGTGTTGAGAAAACACTTTTCGCACTTGTGTTAGTGTTGAAAAACCACTTTTCGCACTTGTGTTGGTGTTGAAAAACCACTTTTTGCACTTGTGTTAGTGTGTTTTTATGTTAGTGTGTTAGTGTGTTAGTGTGCACACTTACTAACACACTGTGTTAGTGTGTTGAAAAAACCACTTTCCGCACTTGTGTTAGTGTTGAAAAACCACTTTTCGCACTTGTGTTGGTGCAGGAAACCACTTTTGCACTTGTATTAGTGTGGAAAAAACACTTTTCGCACTTGTGTTAGTGTTGAAAAACCACTTTTCGCACTTGTGTTAGTGTTGAAAAACCACTTTTCGCACTTGTGTTGGTGCAGGAAACCACTTTTGCACTTGTATTAGTGTGGAAAAAACTCTTTTTGCACTTGTGATAGTGTTGAAAAACCACTTTTCGCACTTGTGTTAGTGTTGAAAAACCACTTTTCGCACTTGTGTTGGTGCAGGAAACGACTTTTGCACTTGTATTAGTGTGGAAAAACCACTTTTTGCACTTGTGATAGTGTTGAAAAACGACTTTTCGCACTTGTGTTAGTGTTGAAAAACCACTTTTCGCACTTGTGTTGGTGTGGGAAACCACTTTTGCACTTGTATTAGTGTGGAAAATCCACTTTTCGCACTTGTGTTAGTGTTGAAAAACCACTTTTCGCACTTGTGTTAGTGTTGAAAAACGACTTTTCGCACTTGTGTTAGTGTTGAAAAACCACTTTTCGCACTTGTGTCAGTGTTGAAAAACCACTTTTCGCACTTGTGTTAGTGTTGAAAAACCACTTTTCGCACTTGTGTTGGTGCAGGAAACCACTTTTGCACTTGTATTAGTTTGGAAAAAACACTTTTCGAACTTGTGTTAGTGTTGAAAAACCACTTTTCTCACTTGTGGTAGTGTTGAAAAACCACTTTTCGCACTTGTGTTGGTGCAGGAAACCACTTTTGCACTTGTATTAGTGTGGAAAAAACACTTTTTGCACTTGTGATAGTGTTGAAAAACCACTTTTCGCACTTGTGTTAGTGTTGAAAAACCACTTTTCGCACCTGTGTTAGTGTTGAAAAACCACATTTCGCACTTGAGTTAGTGTTGAAAAACCACTTTTCGCACTTGTGTTGGTGCAGGAAACCACTTTTGCACTTGTATTAGTGTGGAAAAACCACTTTTCGCACTTGTGTTAGTGTTGAAAAACCACTTTTCGCACTTGTGTTAGTGTTGAAAACCACATTTCGCACTTGTGTTAGTGTTGAAAAACCACTTTTCGCACTTGTGTTGGTGCAGGAAACCACTTTTGCACTTGTATTAGTGTGGAAAATCCACTTTTCACACTTGTGTTAGTGTTGAAAAACCACTTTTCGCACTTGTGTTAGTGTTGAAAAACCACTTTTCGCACTTGTGTTAGTGTTGAAAAACCACTTTTCACACTTGTGTTGGTGCAGGAAACCACATTTGCACTTGTATTAGTGTGAAAAAACCACTTTTTGCACTTGTGTTAGTGTTGAAAAACCACTTTTAGCACTTGTGTTAGTGTTGAAAAACCACTTTTCGCACTTATGTTGGTGTTGAAAAACCACTTTTCGCACTTGTGTTAGTGTTGAAAAACAACTTTTCACACTTGTGTGTGTTGAAAAACCACTTTTCGCACTTGTGTTAGTGTTGAAAAACCACTTTTCGCACTTGTGTTGGTGCAGGAAACCACTTTTGCACTTGTATTAGTGTGGAAAAACCACTTTTCGCACTTGTGTTAGTGTTGAAAAAACACTTTTCGCACTTGTGTTAGTGTTGAAAAACCACTTTTCGCACTTGTGTTGGTGTTGAAAAACCACTTTTCGCACTTGTGTTAGTGTTGAAAAACTACTTTTCACACTTGTGTTGGTGCAGGAAACCACTTTTGCACTTGTATTAGTGTGGAAAAAACACTTTTCGTACTTGTGTTAGTGTTGAAAAACCACTTTTCGCACTTGTGTTAGTGTTGAAAAACCACTTTTCGCACTTGTATTGGTGCAGGAAACCACTTTTGCACTTGTATTAGTGTGGAAAAAACACTTTTTGCACTTGTGATAGTGTTGAAAAACCACTTTTCGCACTTGTGTTAGTGTTGAAAAACCACTTTTCGCACTTGTGTTGGTGTTGAAAAACCACTTTTCGCACTTGTGTCAGTGTTGAAAAACCACTTTTCGCACTTGTGTTAGTGTTGAAAAACCACTTTTCGCACTTGTGTTGGTGCAGGAAACCACTTTTGCACTTGTATTAGTTTGGAAAAAACACTTTTCGAACTTGTGTTAGTGTTGAAAAACCACTTTTCTCACTTGTGGTAGTGTTGAAAAACCACTTTTCGCACTTGTGTTGGTGCAGGAAACCACTTTTGCACTTGTATTAGTGTGGAAAAAACACTTTTTGCACTTGTGATAGTGTTGAAAAACCACTTTTCGCACTTGTGTTAGTGTTGAAAAACCACTTTTCGCACCTGTGTTAGTGTTGAAAAACCACATTTCGCACTTGAGTTAGTGTTGAAAAACCACTTTTCGCACTTGTGTTGGTGCAGGAAACCACTTTTGCACTTGTATTAGTGTGGAAAAACCACTTTTCGCACTTGTGTTAGTGTTGAAAAACCACTTTTCGCACTTGTGTTAGTGTTGAAAACCACATTTCGCACTTGTGTTAGTGTTGAAAAACCACTTTTCGCACTTGTGTTGGTGCAGGAAACCACTTTTGCACTTGTATTAGTGTGGAAAATCCACTTTTCACACTTGTGTTAGTGTTGAAAAACCACTTTTCGCACTTGTGTTAGTGTTGAAAAACCACTTTTCGCACTTGTGTTAGTGTTGAAAAACCACTTTTCACACTTGTGTTGGTGCAGGAAACCACATTTGCACTTGTATTAGTGTGAAAAAACCACTTTTTGCACTTGTGTTAGTGTTGAAAAACCACTTTTAGCACTTGTGTTAGTGTTGAAAAACCACTTTTCGCACTTATGTTGGTGTTGAAAAACCACTTTTCGCACTTGTGTTAGTGTTGAAAAACAACTTTTCGCACTTGTGTGTGTTGAAAAACCACTTTTCGCACTTGTGTTAGTGTTGAAAAACCACTTTTCGCACTTGTGTTGGTGCAGGAAACCACTTTTGCACTTGTATTAGTGTGGAAAAACCACTTTTCGCACTTGTGTTAGTGTTGAAAAAACACTTTTCGCACTTGTGTTAGTGTTGAAAAACCACTTTTCGCACTTGTGTTGGTGTTGAAAAACCACTTTTCGCACTTGTGTTAGTGTTGAAAAACTACTTTTCACACTTGTGTTGGTGCAGGAAACCACTTTTGCACTTGTATTAGTGTGGAAAAAACACTTTTCGTACTTGTGTTAGTGTTGAAAAACCACTTTTCGCACTTGTGTTAGTGTTGAAAAACCACTTTTCGCACTTGTATTGGTGCAGGAAACCACTTTTGCACTTGTATTAGTGTGGAAAAAACACTTTTTGCACTTGTGATAGTGTTGAAAAACCACTTTTCGCACTTGTGTTAGTGTTGAAAAACCACTTTTCGCACTTGTGTTGGTGCAGGAAACCACTTTTGCACTTGTATTAGTGTGGAAAAAACACTTTTTGCACTTGTGATAGTGTTGAAAAACGACTTTTCGCACTTGTGTTAGTG
The DNA here is from genome assembly GCF_964187855.1 of Myxine glutinosa. Classification (NCBI taxonomy): domain Eukaryota; kingdom Metazoa; phylum Chordata; class Myxini; order Myxiniformes; family Myxinidae; genus Myxine; species Myxine glutinosa. Next base: position 90,851 of record NW_027617634.1, on the reverse strand, counting down.
TTGAAAAACCACTTTTCGCACTTGTGTTGGTGTGGGAAACCACTTTTGCACTTGTATTAGTGTGGAAAATCCACTTTTCGCACTTGTGTTAGTGTTGAAAAACCACTTTTCGCACTTGTGTTAGTGTTGAAAAACCACTTTTCGCACTTGTGTTAGTGTTGAAAAACCACTTTTCGCACTTGTGTTAGTGTTGAAAAACCACTTTTCGCACTTGTGTTAGTGTTGAAAAACCACTTTTCGCACTTGTGTTGGTGCAGGAAACCACTTTTGCACTTCTATTAGTGTGGAAAAAACACTTTTCGCACTTGTGTTAGTGTTGAAAAACCACTTTTCTCACTTGTGGTAGTGTTGAAAAACCACTTTTCGCACTTGTGTTGGTGCAAGAAACCACTTTTGCACTTGTATTAGTGTGGAAAAAACACTTTTTGCACTTGTGATAGTGTTGAAAAACCACTTTTCGCACTTGTGTTAGTGTTGAAAAACCACTTTTCGCACCTGTGTTAGTGTTGAAAAACCACGTTTCGCACTTGAGTTAGTGTTGAAAAACCACTTTTCTCACTTGTGGTAGTGTTGAAAAACCACTTTTCGCACTTGTATTGGTGCAGGAAACCACTTTTGCACTTGTATTAGTGTGGAAAAAACACTTTTTGCACTTGTGATAGTGTTGAAAAACCACTTTTCGCACTTGTGTTAGTGTTGAAAAACCACTTTCGCACTTGTGTTGGTGCAGGAAACCACTTTTGCACTTGTATTAGTGTGGAAAAACCACTTTTCGCACTTGTGTTAGTGTTGAGAAAACACTTTTCGCACTTGTGTTAGTGTTGAAAAACCACTTTTCGCACTTGTGTTGGTGTTGAAAAACCACTTTTTGCACTTGTGTTAGTGTGTTTTTATGTTAGTGTGTTAGTGTGTTAGTGTGCACACTTACTAACACACTGTGTTAGTGTGTTGAAAAAACCACTTTCCGCACTTGTGTTAGTGTTGAAAAACCACTTTTCGCACTTGTGTTGGTGCAGGAAACCACTTTTGCACTTGTATTAGTGTGGAAAAAACACTTTTCGCACTTGTGTTAGTGTTGAAAAACCACTTTTCGCACTTGTGTTAGTGTTGAAAAACCACTTTTCGCACTTGTGTTGGTGCAGGAAACCACTTTTGCACTTGTATTAGTGTGGAAAAAACTCTTTTTGCACTTGTGATAGTGTTGAAAAACCACTTTTCGCACTTGTGTTAGTGTTGAAAAACCACTTTTCGCACTTGTGTTGGTGCAGGAAACGACTTTTGCACTTGTATTAGTGTGGAAAAACCACTTTTCGCACTTGTGTTAGTGTTGAAAAACCACTTTTCGCACTTGTGTTAGTGTTGAAAAACCACTTTTCGCACTTGTGTTGGTGTGGGAAACCACTTTTGCACTTGTATTAGTGTGGAAAATCCACTTTTCGCACTTGTGTTAGCGTTGAAAAACCACTTTTCGCACTTGTGTTAGTGTTGAAAAACCACTTTTCGCACTTGAGTTGGTGCAGGAAACCACTTTTGCACTTGTATTAGTGTGGAAAAAACACTTTTTGCACTTGTGATAGTGTTGAAAAACGACTTTTCGCACTTGTGTTAGTGTTGAAAAACCACTTTTCGCACTTGTGTTGGTGTGGGAAACCACTTTTGCACTTGTATTAGTGTGGAAAATCCACTTTTCGCACTTGTGTTAGTGTTGAAAAACCACTTTTCGCACTTGTGTTAGTGTTGAAAAACGACTTTTCGCACTTGTGTTAGTGTTGAAAAACCACTTTTCGCACTTGTGTTAGTGTTGAAAAACCACTTTTCGCACTTGTGTTAGTGTTGAAAAACCACTTTTCGCACTTGTGTTGGTGCAGGAAACCACTTTTGCACTTGTATTAGTTTGGAAAAAACACTTTTCGAACTTGTGTTAGTGTTGAAAAACCACTTTTCTCACTTGTGGTAGTGTTGAAAAACCACTTTTCGCACTTGTGTTGGTGCAGGAAACCACTTTTGCACTTGTATTAGTGTGGAAAAAACACTTTTTGCACTTGTGATAGTGTTGAAAAACCACTTTTCGCACTTGTGTTAGTGTTGAAAAACCACTTTTCGCACCTGTGTTAGTGTTGAAAAACCACATTTCGCACTTGAGTTAGTGTTGAAAAACCACTTTTCGCACTTGTGTTGGTGCAGGAAACCACTTTTGCACTTGTATTAGTGTGGAAAAACCACTTTTCGCACTTGTGTTAGTGTTGAAAAACCACTTTTCGCACTTGTGTTAGTGTTGAAAACCACATTTCGCACTTGTGTTAGTGTTGAAAAACCACTTTTCGCACTTGTGTTGGTGCAGGAAACCACTTTTGCACTTGTATTAGTGTGGAAAATCCACTTTTCACACTTGTGTTAGTGTTGAAAAACCACTTTTCGCACTTGTGTTAGTGTTGAAAAACCACTTTTCGCACTTGTGTTAGTGTTGAAAAACCACTTTTCACACTTGTGTTGGTGCCGGAAACCACATTTGCACTTGTATTAGTGTGAAAAAACCACTTTTTGCACTTGTGTTAGTGTTGAAAAACCACTTTTAGCACTTGTGTTAGTGTTGAAAAACCACTTTTCGCACTTATGTTGGTGTTGAAAAACCACTTTTCGCACTTGTGTTAGTGTTGAAAAACAACTTTTCGCACTTGTGTGTGTTGAAAAACCACTTTTCGCACTTGTGTTAGTGTTGAAAAACCACTTTTCGCACTTGTGTTGGTGCAGGAAACCACTTTTGCACTTGTATTAGTGTGGAAAAACCACTTTTCGCACTTGTGTTAGTGTTGAAAAAACACTTTTCGCACTTGTGTTAGTGTTGAAAAACCACTTTTCGCACTTGTGTTGGTGTTGAAAAACCACTTTTCGCACTTGTGTTAGTGTTGAAAAACTACTTTTCACACTTGTGTTGGTGCAGGAAACCACTTTTGCACTTGTATTAGTGTGGAAAAAACACTTTTCGTACTTGTGTTAGTGTTGAAAAACCACTTTTCGCACTTGTGTTAGTGTTGAAAAACCACTTTTCGCACTTGTATTGGTGCAGGAAACCACTTTTGCACTTGTATTAGTGTGGAAAAAACACTTTTTGCACTTGTGATAGTGTTGAAAAACCACTTTTCGCACTTGTGTTAGTGTTGAAAAACCACTTTTCGCACTTGTGTTGGTGCAGGAAACCACTTTTGCACTTGTATTAGTGTGGAAAAAACACTTTTTGCACTTGTGATAGTGTTGAAAAACGACTTTTCGCACTTGTGTTAGTGTTGAAAAACCACTTTTCGCACTTGTGTTGGTGTGGGAAACCACTTTTGCACTTGTATTAGTGTGGAAAATCCACTTTTCGCACTTGTGTTAGTGTTGAAAAACCACTTTTCGCACTTGTGTTAGTGTTGAAAAACCACTTTTCGCACTTGTGTTAGTGTTGAAAAACCACTTTTCGCACTTGTGTTAGTGTTGAAAAACCACTTTTCGCACTTGTGTTAGTGTTGAAAAACCACTTTTCGCACTTGTGTTGGTGCAGGAAACCACTTTTGCACTTCTATTAGTGTGGAAAAAACACTTTTCGCACTTGTGTTAGTGTTGAAAAACCACTTTTCTCACTTGTGGTAGTGTTGAAAAACCACTTTTCGCACTTGTGTTGGTGCAGGAAACCACTTTTGCACTTGTATTAGTGTGGAAAAAAACACTTTTTGCACTTGTGATAGTGTTGAAAAACCACTTTTCGCACTTGTGTTAGTGTTGAAAAACCACTTTTCGCACCTGTGTTAGTGTTGAAAAACCACGTTTCGCACTTGAGTTAGTGTTGAAAAACCACTTTTCGCACTTGTGTTGGTGCAGGAAACCACTTTTGCACTTGTATTAGTGTGGAAAAACCACTTTTCGCACTTGTGTTAGTGTTGAAAAACCACTTTTCGCACTTGTGTTAGTGTTGAAAACCACATTTCGCACTTGTGTTAGTGTTGAAAAACCACTTTTCGCACTTGTGTTGGTGCAGGAAACCACTTTTGCACTTGTGTTGGTGCAGGAAACCACTTTTGCACTTGTATTAGTGTGGAAAAAACACTTTTTGCACTTGTGAAAGTGTTGAAAAACCACTTTTCGCACTTGTGTTAATGTTGAAAAACCACTTTTCGCACTTGTGTTGGTGGAGGAAACCACTTTTGCACTTGTATTAGTGTGGAAAAAACACTTTTGCACTTGTGATAGTGTTGGAAAACCACTTTTCGCACTTGTGTTAGTGTTGAAAAACCACTTTTCGCACTTGTATTGGTGCAGGAAACCACTTTTGCACTTGTATTAGTGTGGAAAAAACACTTTTTGCACTTGTGATAGTGTTGAAAAACCACTTTTCGCACTTGTGTTAGTGTTGAAAAACCACTTTTCGCACTTGTGTTGGTGCAGGAAACCACTTTTGCACGTGTATTAGTGTGGAAAAACCACTTTTTGCACTTGTGTTAGTGTTGAAAAACCACTTTTCGCACTTGTGTTAGTGTTGAAAAACCACTTTTCGCACTTGTGTTGGTGTTGAAAAAACACTTTTCGCACTTGTGTTAGTGTTGAAAAACAACTTTTCGCACTTGTGTTGGTGCAGGAAACCACTTTTGCACTTGTATTAGTGTGGAAAAAACACTTTTTGCACTTGTTATAGTGTTGAAAAACCACTTTTCGCACTTGTGTTAGTGTTGAAAAACCACTTTTCGCACCAGTATTAGTGTTGAAAAACCACTTTTCGCACTTGTGTTAGTGTTGAAATACCACTTTTCGCACTTGTGTTAGTGTTGAAAAACCACTTTTCGCACTTGTGTTGGTGCAGGAAACCACTTTTACACTTGTATTAGTGTGGAAAAAACACTTTTTGCACTTGTGATAGTGTTGAAAAACCACTTTTCGCACTTGTGTTAGTGTTGACAAACCACTTTTCGCACTTGTGTTGGTGCAGGAAACCACTTTTGCACTTGTATTAGTGTGGAAGAAACACTTTTTGCACTTGTGATAGTGTTGAAAAACCACTTTTCGCACTTGTGTTAGTGTTGAAAAACCACTTTTCGCACTTGTGTTAGTGTTGAAAAACCACTTTTCGCACTTGTGTTAGTGTTGAAAAACCACTTTTCGCACTTGTGTTGGTGCAGGAAACCACTTTTGCACTTGTATTAGTGTGGAAAATCCACTTTTCACACTTGTGTTAGTGTTGAAAAACCACTTTTCGCACTTGTGTTAGTGTTGAAAAACCACTTTTCGCACTTGTGTTAGTGTTGAAAAACCACTTTTCGCACTTGTGTTGGTGCAGGAAACCACATTTGCACTTGTATTAGTGTGAAAAAACCACTTTTTGCACTTGTGTTAGTGTTGAAAAACCACTTTTAGCACTTGTGTTAGTGTTGAAAAACCACTTTTCGCACTTATGTTGGTGTTGAAAAACCACTTTTCGCACTTGTGTTAGTGTTGAAAAACAACTTTTCGCACTTGTGTGTGTTGAAAACCCACTTTTCGCACTTGTGTTAGTGTTGAAAAACCACTTTTCGCACTTGTGTTGGTGCAGGAAACCACATTTGCACTTGTATTAGTGTGAAAAAACCACTTTTCGCACTTGTGTTAGTGTTGAAAAACCACTTTTCGCACTTGTGTTAGTGTTGAAAAACCACTTTTCGCACTTGTGTTGGTGCAGGAAACCACTTTTGCACTTGTATTAGTGTGGAAAAAACACTTTTTGCAGTTGTGATAGTGTTGAAAAACCACTTTTCGCACTTGTGTTAGTGTTGACAAACCACTTTTCGCACTTGAGTTGGTACAGGAAACCACTTTTGCACTTGTATTAGTGTTGAAAAACCACTTTTCGCACTTGTGTTAGTGTTGAAAAACCACTTTTCGCACTTGTGTTAGTGTTGAAAAACCACTTTTCGCACTTGTATTGGTGCAGGAAACCACTTTTGCACTTGTATTAGTGTGGAAAAAACACTTTTTGCACTTGTGATAGTGTTGAAAAACCACTTTTCGCACTTGTGTTAGTGTTGAAAAACCACTTTCGCACTTGTGTTGGTGCAGGAAACCACTTTTGCACTTGTATTAGTGTGGAAAAACCACTTTTCGCACTTGTGTTAGTGTTGAGAAAACACTTTTCGCACTTGTGTTAGTGTTGAAAAACCACTTTTCGCACTTGTGTTGGTGTTGAAAAACCACTTTTTGCACTTGTGTTAGTGTGTTTTTATGTTAGTGTGTTAGTGTGTTAGTGTGCACACTTACTAACACACTGTGTTAGTGTGTTGAAAAAACCACTTTCCGCACTTGTGTTAGTGTTGAAAAACCACTTTTCGCACTTGTGTTGGTGCAGGAAACCACTTTTGCACTTGTATTAGTGTGGAAAAAACACTTTTCGCACTTGTGTTAGTGTTGAAAAACCACTTTTCGCACTTGTGTTGGTGCAGGAAACCACTTTTGCACTTGTATTAGTGTGGAAAAAACTCTTTTTGCACTTGTGATAGTGTTGAAAAACCACTTTTCGCACTTGTGTTAGTGTTGAAAAACCACTTTTCGCACTTGTGTTGGTGCAGGAAACGACTTTTGCACTTGTATTAGTGTGGAAAAACCACTTTTCGCACTTGTGTGAGTGTTGAAAAACCACTTTTCGCACTTGTGTTAGTGTTGAAAAACCACTTTTCGCACTTGTGTTGGTGTGGGAAACCACTTTTGCACTTGTATTAGTGTGGAAAATCCACTTTTCGCACTTGTGTTAGCGTTGAAAAACCACTTTTCGCACTTGTGTTAGTGTTGAAAAACCACTTTTCGCACTTGAGTTGGTGCAGGAAACCACTTTTGCACTTGTATTAGTGTGGAAAAAACACTTTTTGCACTTGTGATAGTGTTGAAAAACGACTTTTCGCACTTGTGTTAGTGTTGAAAAACCACTTTTCGCACTTGTGTTGGTGTGGGAAACCACTTTTGCACTTGTATTAGTGTGGAAAATCCACTTTTCGCACTTGTGTTAGTGTTGAAAAACCACTTTTCGCACTTGTGTTAGTGTTGAAAAACGACTTTTCGCACTTGTGTTAGTGTTGAAAAACCACTTTTCGCACTTGTGTTAGTGTTGAAAAACCACTTTTCGCACTTGTGTTAGTGTTGAAAAACCACTTTTCGCACTTGTGTTGGTGCAGGAAACCACTTATGCACTTGTATTAGTTTGGAAAAAACACTTTTCGAACTTGTGTTAGTGTTGAAAAACCACTTTTCTCACTTGTGGTAGTGTTGAAAAACCACTTTTCGCACTTGTGTTGGTGCAGGAAACCACTTTTGCACTTGTATTAGTGTGGAAAAAACACTTTTTGCACTTGTGATAGTGTTGAAAAACCACTTTTCGCACTTGTGTTAGTGTTGAAAAACCACTTTTCGCACCTGTGTTAGTGTTGAAAAACCACGTTTCGCACTTGAGTTAGTGTTGAAAAACCACTTTTCGCACTTGTGTTGGTGCAGGAAACCACTTTTGCACTTGTATTAGTGTGGAAAAACCACTTTTCGCACTTGTGTTTGTGTTGAAAAACCACTTTTCGCACTTGTGTTAGTGTTGAAAACCACATTTCGCACTTGTGTTAGTGTTGAAAAACCACTTTTCGCACTTGTGTTGGTGCAGGAAACCACTTTTGCACTTGTATTAGTGCGGAAAATCCACTTTTCACACTTGTGTTAGTGTTGAAAAACCACTTTTCGCACTTGTGTTAGTGTTGAAAAACCACTTTTCGCACTTGTGTTAGTGTTGAAAAACCACTTTTCACACTTGTGTTGGTGCAGGAAACCACATTTGCACTTGTATTAGTGTGAAAAAACCACTTTTTGCACTTGTGTTAGTGTTGAAAAACCACTTTTAGCACTTGTGTTAGTGTTGAAAAACCACTTTTCGCACTTATGTTGGTGTTGAAAAACCACTTTTCGCACTTGTGTTAGTGTTGAAAAACAACTTTTCGCACTTGTGTGTGTTGAAAAACCACTTTTCGCACTTGTGTTAGTGTTGAAAAACCACTTTTCGCACTTGTGTTGGTGCAGGAAACCACATTTGCACTTGTATTAGTGTGAAAAAACCACTTTTCGCACTTGTGTTAGTGTTGAAAAACCACTTTTCGCACTTGTGTTAGTGTTGAAAAACCACTTTTCGCACTTGTGTTGGTGCAGGAAACCACTTTTGCACTTGTATTAGTGTGGAAAAAACACTTTTTGCAGTTGTGATAGTGTTGAAAAACCACTTTTCGCACTTGTGTTAGTGTTGACAAACCACTTTTCGCACTTGAGTTGGTACAGGAAACCACTTTTGCACTTGTATTAGTGTTGAAAAACCACTTTTCGCACTTGTGTTAGTGTTGAAAAACCACTTTTCGCACTTGTGTTAGTGTTGAAAAACCACTTTTCACACTTGTATTGGTGCAGGAAACCACTTTTGCACTTGTATTAGTGTGGAAAAAACACTTTTTGCACTTGTGATAGTGTTGAAAAACCACTTTTCGCACTTGTGTTAGTGTTGAAAAACCACTTTCGCACTTGTGTTGGTGCAGGAAACCACTTTTGCACTTGTATTAGTGTGGAAAAACCACTTTTCGCACTTGTGTTAGTGTTGAGAAAACACTTTTCGCACTTGTGTTAGTGTTGAAAAACCACTTTTCGCACTTGTGTTGGTGTTGAAAAACCACTTTTTGCACTTGTGTTAGTGTGTTTTTATGTTAGTGTGTTAGTGTGTTAGTGTGCACACTTACTAACACACTGTGTTAGTGTGTTGAAAAAACCACTTTCCGCACTTGTGTTAGTGTTGAAAAACCACTTTTCGCACTTGTGTTGGTGCAGGAAACCACTTTTGCACTTGTATTAGTGTGGAAAAAACACTTTTCGCACTTGTGTTAGTGTTGAAAAACCACTTTTCGCACTTGTGTTAGTGTTGAAAAACCACTTTTCGCACTTGTGTTGGTGCAGGAAACCACTTTTGCACTTGTATTAGTGTGGAAAAAACTCTTTTTGCACTTGTGATAGTGTTGAAAAACCACTTTTCGCACTTGTGTTAGTGTTGAAAAACCACTTTTCGCACTTGTGTTGGTGCAGGAAACGACTTTTGCACTTGTATTAGTGTGGAAAAACCACTTTTCGCACTTGTGTTAGTGTTGAAAAACCACTTTTCGCACTTGTGTTAGTGTTGAAAAACCACTTTTCGCACTTGTGTTGGTGTGGGAAACCACTTTTGCACTTGTATAAGTGTGGAAAATCCACTTTTCGCACTTGTGTTAGCGTTGAAAAACCACTTTTCGCACTTGTGTTAGTGTTGAAAAACCACTTTTCGCACTTGAGTTGGTGCAGGAAACCACTTTTGCACTTGTATTAGTGTGGAAAAAACACTTTTTGCACTTGTGATAGTGTTGAAAAACGACTTTTCGCACTTGTGTTAGTGTTGAAAAACCACTTTTCGCACTTGTGTTGGTGTGGGAAACCACTTTTGCACTTGTATTAGTGTGGAAAATCCACTTTTCGCACTTGTGTTAGTGTTGAAAAACCACTTTTCGCACTTGTGTTAGTGTTGAAAAACGACTTTTCGCACTTGTGTTAGTGTTGAAAAACCACTTTTCGCACTTGTGTTAGTGTTGAAAAACCACTTTTCGCACTTGTGTTAGTGTTGAAAAACCACTTTTCGCACTTGTGTTGGTGCAGGAAACCACTTTTGCACTTGTATTAGTTTGGAAAAAACACTTTTCGAACTTGTGTTAGTGTTGAAAAACCACTTTTCTCACTTGTGGTAGTGTTGAAAAACCACTTTTCGCACTTGTGTTGGTGCAGGAAACCACTTTTGCACTTGTATTAGTGTGGAAAAAACACTTTTTGCACTTGTGATAGTGTTGAAAAACCACTTTTCGCACTTGTGTTAGTGTTGAAAAACCACTTTTCGCACCTGTGTTAGTGTTGAAAAACCACGTTTCGCACTTGAGTTAGTGTTGACAAACCACTTTTCGCACTTGTGTTGGTGCAGGAAACCACTTTTGCACTTGTATTAGTGTGGAAAAACCACTTTTCGCACTTGTGTTAGTGTTGAAAAACCACTTTTCGCACTTGTGTTAGTGTTGAAAACCACATTTCGCACTTGTGTTAGTGTTGAAAAACCACTTTTCGCACTTGTGTTGGTGCAGGAAACCACTTTTGCACTTGTGTTGGTGCAGGAAACCACTTTTGCACTTGTATTAGTGTGGAAAAAACACTTTTTGCACTTGTGAAAGTGTTGAAAAACCACTTTTCGCACTTGTGTTAATGTTGAAAAACCACTTTTCGCACTTGTGTTGGTGGAGGAAACCACTTTTGCACTTGTATTAGTGTGGAAAAAACACTTTTGCACTTGTGATAGTGTTGGAAAACCACTTTTCGCACTTGTGTTAGTGTTGAAAAACCACTTTTCGCACTTGTATTGGTGCAGGAAACCACTTTTGCACTTGTATTAGTGTGGAAAAAACACTTTTTGCACTTGTGATAGTGTTGAAAAACCACTTTTCGCACTTGTGTTAGTGTTGAAAAACCACTTTTCGCAATTGTGTTGGTGCAGGAAACCACTTTTGCACTTGTATTAGTGTGGAAAATCCACTTTTCGCACTTGTGTTAGTGTTGAAAAACCACTTTTCGCACTTGTGTTAGTGTTGAAAAACCACTTTTCGCACTTGTGTTAGTGTTGAAAAACCACTTTTCGCACTTGTGTTGGTGCAGGAAACCACATTTGCACTTGTATTCGTGTGAAAAAACCACTTTTTGCACTTGTGTTAGTGTTGAAAAACCACTTTTCGCACTTGTGTTAGTGTTGAAAAACCACTTTTCGCACTTGTATTAGTGTGGAAAATCCACTTTTCGCACTTGTGTTGGTGTTGAAAAACCACTTTTCGCACTTGTGTTAGTGTTGAAAAACAACTTTTCGCACTTGTGTGTGTTGAAAAACCACTTTTCGCACTTGTGTTAGTGTTGAAAAACCACTTTTCGCACTTGTGTTGGTGCAGGAAACCACTTTTGCACTTGTATTAGTGTGGAAAAAACACTTTTTGCAGTTGTGATAGTGTTGAAAAACCACTTTTCGCACTTGTGTTAGTGTTGACAAACCACTTTTCGCACTTGAGTTGGTACAGGAAACCACTTTTGCACTTGTATTAGTGTTGAAAAACCACTTTTCGCACTTGTGTTAGTGTTGAAAAACCACTTTTCGCACTTGTGTTAGTGTTGAAAAACCACTTTTCGCACTTGTATTGGTGCAGGAAACCACTTTTGCACTTGTATTAGTGTGGAAAAAACACTTTTTGCACTTGTGATAGTGTTGAAAAACCACTTTTCGCACTTGTGTTAGTGTTGAAAAACCACTTTCGCACTTGTGTTGGTGCAGGAAACCACTTTTGCACTTGTATTAGTGTGGAAAAACCACTTTTCGCACTTGTGTTAGTGTTGAGAAAACACTTTTCGCACTTGTGTTAGTGTTGAAAAACCACTTTTCGCACTTGTGTTGGTGTTGAAAAACCACTTTTTGCACTTGTGTTAGTGTGTTTTTATGTTAGTGTGTTAGTGTGTTAGTGTGCACACTTACTAACACACTGTGTTAGTGTGTTGAAAAAACCACTTTCCGCACTTGTGTTAGTGTTGAAAAACCACTTTTCGCACTTGTGTTGGTGCAGGAAACCACTTTTGCACTTGTATTAGTGTGGAAAAAACACTTTTCGCACTTGTGTTAGTGTTGAAAAACCACTTTTCGCACTTGTGTTAGTGTTGAAAAACCACTTTTCGCACTTGTGTTGGTGCAGGAAACCACTTTTGCACTTGTATTAGTGTGGAAAAAACTCTTTTTGCACTTGTGATAGTGTTGAAAAACCACTTTTCGCACTTGTGTTAGTGTTGAAAAACCACTTTTCGCACTTGTGTTGGTGCAGGAAACGACTTTTGCACTTGTATTAGTGTGGAAAAACCACTTTTCGCACTTGTGTTAGTGTTGAAAAACCACTTTTCGCACTTGTGTTAGTGTTGAAAAACCACTTTTCGCACTTGTGTTGGTGTGGGAAACCACTTTTGCACTTGTATAAGTGTGGAAAATCCACTTTTCGCACTTGTGTTAGCGTTGAAAAACCACTTTTCGCACTTGTGTTAGTGTTGAAAAACCACTTTTCGCACTTGAGTTGGTGCAGGAAACCACTTTTGCACTTGTATTAGTGTGGAAAAAACACTTTTTGCACTTGTGATAGTGTTGAAAAACGACTTTTCGCACTTGTGTTAGTGTTGAAAAACCACTTTTCGCACTTGTGTTGGTGTGGGAAACCACTTTTGCACTTGTATTAGTGTGGAAAATCCACTTTTCGCACTTGTGTTAGTGTTGAAAAACCACTTTTCGCACTTGTGTTAGTGTTGAAAAACGACTTTTCGCACTTGTGTTAGTGTTGAAAAACCACTTTTCGCACTTGTGTTAGTGTTGAAAAACCACTTTTCGCACTTGTGTTAGTGTTGAAAAACCACTTTTCGCACTTGTGTTGGTGCAGGAAACCACTTTTGCACTTGTATTAGTTTGGAAAAAACACTTTTCGAACTTGTGTTAGTGTTGAAAAACCACTTTTCTCACTTGTGGTAGTGTTGAAAAACCACTTTTCGCACTTGTGTTGGTGCAGGAAACCACTTTTGCACTTGTATTAGTGTGGAAAAAACACTTTTTGCACTTGTGATAGTGTTGAAAAACCACTTTTCGCACTTGTGTTAGTGTTGAAAAACCACTTTTCGCACCTGTGTTAGTGTTGAAAAACCACGTTTCGCACTTGAGTTAGTGTTGACAAACCACTTTTCGCACTTGTGTTGGTGCAGGAAACCACTTTTGCACTTGTATTAGTGTGGAAAAACCACTTTTCGCACTTGTGTTAGTGTTGAAAAACCACTTTTCGCACTTGTGTTAGTGTTGAAAACCACATTTCGCACTTGTGTTAGTGTTGAAAAACCACTTTTCGCACTTGTGTTGGTGCAGGAAACCACTTTTGCACTTGTGTTGGTGCAGGAAACCACTTTTGCACTTGTATTAGTGTGGAAAAAACACTTTTTGCACTTGTGAAAGTGTTGAAAAACCACTTTTCGCACTTGTGTTAATGTTGAAAAACCACTTTTCGCACTTGTGTTGGTGGAGGAAACCACTTTTGCACTTGTATTAGTGTGGAAAAAACACTTTTGCACTTGTGATAGTGTTGGAAAACCACTTTTCGCACTTGTGTTAGTGTTGAAAAACCACTTTTCGCACTTGTATTGGTGCAGGAAACCACTTTTGCACTTGTATTAGTGTGGAAAAAACACTTTTTGCACTTGTGATAGTGTTGAAAAACCACTTTTCGCACTTGTGTTAGTGTTGAAAAACCACTTTTCGCAATTGTGTTGGTGCAGGAAACCACTTTTGCACTTGTATTAGTGTGGAAAATCCACTTTTCGCACTTGTGTTAGTGTTGAAAAACCACTTTTCGCACTTGTGTTAGTGTTGAAAAACCACTTTTCGCACTTGTGTTAGTGTTGAAAAACCACTTTTCGCACTTGTGTTGGTGCAGGAAACCACATTTGCACTTGTATTCGTGTGAAAAAACCACTTTTTGCACTTGTGTTAGTGTTGAAAAACCACTTTTCGCACTTGTGTTAGTGTTGAAAAACCACTTTTCGCACTTGTATTAGTGTGGAAAATCCACTTTTCGCACTTGTGTTGGTGTTGAAAAACCACTTTTCGCACTTGTGTTAGTGTTGAAAAACAACTTTTCGCACTTGTGTGTGTTGAAAAACCACTTTTCGCACTTGTGTTAGTGTTGAAAAACCACTTTTCGCACTTGTGTTGGTGCAGGAAACCACATTTGCACTTGTATTAGTGTGAAAAAACCACTTTTCGCACTTGTGTTAGTGTTGAAAAACCACTTTTCGCACTTGTGTTAGTGTTGAAAAACCACTTTTCGCACTTGTGTTGGTGCAGGAAACCACTTTTGCACTTGTATTAGTGTGGAAAAAACACTTTTTGCACTTGTGATAGTGTTGAAAAACCACTTTTCGCACTTGTGTTAGTGTTGAAAAACCACTTTTCGCACTTGTGTTAGTGTTGAAAAACCACTTTTCGCACTTGTATTGGTGCAGGAAACCACTTTTGCACTTGTATTAGTGTGGAAAAAACACTTTTTGCACTTGTGATATTGTTGAAAAACCACTTTTCGCACTTGTGTTAGTGTTGAAAAACCACTTTTCGCACTTGTGTTGGTGCAGGAAACCACTTTTGCACTTGTATTAGTGTGGAAAAACCACTTTTCGCACTTGTGTTAGTGTTGAAAAAACACTTTTCGCACTTGTGTTAGTGTTGAAAAACCACTTTTCGCACTTGTGTTGGTGTTGAAAAACCACTTTTTGCACTTGTGTTAGTGTTGAAAAACCACTTTTCGCACTTGTGTTGGTGCAGGAAACCAATTTTGCACTTGTATTAGTGTGGAAAAAACACTTTCGCACTTGTGTTAGTGTTGAAAAACCACTTTTCGCACTTGTGTTAGTGTTGAAAAACCACTTTTCGCACTTGTGTTGGTGCAGGAAACCACTTTTGCACTTGTATTAGTGTGGAAAAAACACTTTTTGCACTTGTGATAGTGTTGAAAAACCACTTTTCGCACTTGTGTTAGTGTTGAAAAACCACTTTTCGCACTTGTGTTGGTGCAGGAAACCACTTTTGCACTTGTATTAGTGTGGAAAAACTACTTTTCGCACTTGTGTTAGTGTTGAAAAACCACTTTTCGCACTTGTGTTAGTGTTGAAAAACCACTTTTCGCACTTATGTTAGTGTTGAAAAACCACTTTTCGCACTTGTGTTGGTGCAGGAAACCACTTTTGCACTTGTATTAGTGTGGAAAAAACACTTTTTGCACTTGTGATAGTGTTGAAAAACGACTTTTCGCACTTGTGTTAGTGTTGAAAAACCACTTTTCGCACTTGTGTTGGTGCGGGAAACCACTTTTGCACTTGTATTAGTGTGGAAAATCCACTTTTCGCACTTGTGTTAGTGTTGAAAAACCACTTTTCGCACTTGTGTTAGTGTTGAAAAACCACTTTTCGCACTTGTGTTAGTGTTGAAAAACCACTTTTCGCACTTGCGTTCGTGTTGAAAAACCACTTTTCGCACTTGTGTTGGTGCAGGAAACCACTTTTGCACTTGTATTAGTGTGGAAAAAACACTTCGCACTTGGTTAGTGTTGAAAAACCACTTTTCTCACTTGTGGTAGTGTTGAAAAACCACTTTTCGCACTTGTGTTGGTGCAGGAAACCACTTTTGCACTTGTATTAGTGTGGAAAAAACACTTTTTGCACTTGTGATAGTGTTGAAAAACCACTTTTCGCACTTGTGTTAGTGTTGAAAAACCACTTTTCGCACCTGTGTTAGTGTTGAAAAACCACGTTTCGCACTTGAGTTAGTGTTGAAAAACCACTTTTCGCACTTGTGTTGGTGCAGGAAACCACTTTTGCACTTGTATTAGTGTGGAAAAACCACTTTTCGCACTTGTGTTAGTGTTGAAAAACCACTTTTCGCACTTGTGTTAGTGTTGAAAACCACATTTCGCACTTGTGTTAGTGTTGAAAAACCACTTTTCGCACTTGTGTTGGTGCAGGAAACCACTTTTGCACTTGTATTAGTGTGGAAAAAACACTTTTGCACTTGTGATAGTGTTGAAAAACCACTTTTCGCACTTGTCTTAATGTTGAAAAACCACTTTTCGCACTTGTGTTGGTGGAGGAAACCACTTTTGCACTTGTATTAGTGTGGAAAAACACTTTTGCACTTGTGATAGTGTTGAAAGACCACTTTTCGCACTTGTGTTAGTGTTGAAAAACCACTTTTCGCACTTGTATTGGTGCAGGAAACCACTTTTGCACTTGTATTAGTGTGGAAAAAACACTTTTTGCACTTGTGATAGTGTTGAAAAACCACTTTTCGCACTTGTGTTAGTGTTGAAAAACCACTTTTCGCACTTGTGTTGGTGCAGGAAACCACTTTTGCACGTGTATTAGTGTGGAAAAACCACTTTTCGCACTTGTGTTAGTGTTGAAAAACCACTTTTCGCACTTGTGTTAGTGTAGAAAAACCACTTTTCGCACTTGTGTTGGTGTTGAAAAACCACTTTTCGCACTTGTGTTAGTGTTGAAAAACCACTTTTCGCACTTGTGTTGGTGCAGGAAACCACTTTTGCACTTGTATTAGTGTGGCAAAAACACTTTTCGCACTTGTGTTAGTGTTGAAAAACCACTTTTCGCACTTATGTTAGTGTTGAAAAACCACTTCTCGCCCTTGTGTTGGTGCAGGAAACCACTTTTGCACTTGTATTAGTGTGGAAAAAACACTTTTTGCACTTGTGATAGTGTTGAAAAACCACTTTTCACACTTGTGTTAGTGTTGAAAAACCACTTTTCGCACTTGTGTTGGTGCAGGAAACCACTTTTGCACTTGTATTAGTGTGGAAAAACCACTTTTCGCACTTGTGTTAGTGTTGAAAATCCACTTTTCGCACTTGTGTTAGTGTTGAAAAACCACTTTTCGCGCTTATGTTAGTGTTGAAAAACCACTTTTCGCACTTGTGTTGGTGCAGGAAACCACTTTTGCACTTGTATTAGTGTGGAAAAAACACTTTTTGCACTTGTGATAGTGTTGAAAAACCACTTTTCGCACTTGTGTTAGTGTTGAAAAACCACTTTTCGCACTTGTGTTGGTGCAGGAAACCACTTTTGCACCTGTATTAGTGTGGACAATCCACTTTTCGCACTTGTGTTAGTGATGAAAAACCACTTTTCGCACTTGTGTTAGTGTTGAAAAACCACTTTTCGCACTTGTGTTAGTGTTGAAAAACCACTTTTTGCACTTGTGATGGTGTTGAAAATCCACTTTTTGCACTTGTGTTGGTGTGGAAAATCCACTTTTCGCACTTGTGTTAGTGTTGAAAAACCACTTTTCGCACTTATGTTAGTGTTGAAAAACCACTTTTCGCACTTGTGTTAGTGTTGAAAATCCACTTTTCGCACTTGTGTTAGTGTTGAAAAACCACTTTTCGCACTTGTGTTGGTGCAGGAAACCACTTTTGCACTTGTATTAGTGTGGAAAAACCACTTTTCGCACTTATGTTAGTGTTGAAAAACCACTTTTTGCACTTGTGTTAGTGTTGAAAATCCACTTTTCGCACTTATGTTAGTGTTGAAAAACCACTTTTCGCACTTGTGTTGGTGCAGGAAACCACTTTTGCACTTGTATTAGTGTGGAAAAAACACTTTTTGCACTTGTGTTAGTGTTGAAAAACCACTTTTCACACTTGTGTTAGTGTTGAAAAACCACTTTTCCCACTTGTGTAAGTGTTGAAAAACCACTTTTCGCACTTGTGTTGGTGCAGGAAACCACTTTTGCACTTGTATTAGTGTGGAAAAAACACTTTTTGCACTTGTATTAGTGTGGAAAAAACACTTTTTGCACTTGTGATAGTGTTGAAAAACCACTTTTCGCACTTGTGTTAGTGTTGAAAACCCACTTTTCGCACTTGTGTTGGTGCAGGAAACCACTTTTGCACTTGTATTAGTGTGGAAAAAACACTTTTTGCACTTGTGATAGTGTTGAAAAACCACTTTTCGCACTTGTGTTAGTGTTGAAAAACCACTTTTCGCACTTGTGTTGGTGCATGAAACCACTTTTGCACTTGTATTAGTGTGGAAAAAACACTTTTTGCACTTGTGATAGTGTTGAAAAACCACTTTTCGCACTTGTGTTAGTGTTGAAAAACCACTTTTCGCACTTGTGTTGGTGCAGGAAACCACTTTTGCACTTGTATTAGTGTGGAAAAACCACTCTTTGCACATGTGTTAGTGTTGAAAAACCACTTTTCGCACTTGTGTTGGTGCAGGAAACCACTTTTGCACTTGTATTAGTGTGGAAAAAACACTTTTTGCACTTGTGATAGTGTTGAAAAACCACTTTTTGCACTTGTGTTAGTGTTGAAAAACCACTTTTCGCACTTGTGTTGGTGCAGGAAACCACTTTTGCACTTGTATTAGTGTGGAAAACCCACTTTTCGCACTTGTGATAGTGTTGAAAAACGACTTTTCGCACTTATGTTAGTGTTGAAAAACCACTTTTCGCACTTGTGTTGGTGCAGGAAACCACTTTTGCACTTGTATTAGTGTGGAAAAACCACTCTTTGCACATGTGTTAGTGTTGAAAAACCACTTTTCGCACTTGTGTTGGTGCAGGAAACCACTTTTGCACTTGTATTAGTGTGGAAAAAACACTTTTTGCACTTGTGATAGTGTTGAAAAACCACTTTTTGCAC
Source organism: Myxine glutinosa (assembly GCF_964187855.1). Classification (NCBI taxonomy): domain Eukaryota; kingdom Metazoa; phylum Chordata; class Myxini; order Myxiniformes; family Myxinidae; genus Myxine; species Myxine glutinosa. The sequence goes on along the minus strand of NW_027617634.1, from coordinate 72,507 downwards.
TTGTGTTAGTGTTGAAAAACCACTTTTCGCACTTGTGTTGGTGCAGGAAACCACTTTTGCACTTGTATTAGTGTGGAAAAACCACTTTTTGCACTTGTGATAGTGTTGAAAAACCACTTTTCGCACTTGTGTTAGTGTTGAAAAACCACTTTTCGCACTTGTGTTGGTGCATGAAACCACTTTTGCACTTGTATTAGTGTGGAAAAAACACTTTTTGCACTTGTGATAGTGTTGAAAAACCACTTTTCGCACTTGTGTTAGTGTTGAAAAACCACTTTTCGCACTTGTGTTGGTGCAGGAAACCACTTTTGCACGTGTATTAGTGTGGAAAAACCACTTTTCGCACTTGTGTTAGTGTTGAAAAACCACTTTTCGCACTTGTGTTAGTGTTGAAAAACCACTTTTCGCACTTGTGTTGGTGTTGAAAAACCACTTTTCGCACTTGTGTTAGTGTTGAAAAACCACTTTTCGCACTTGTGTTGGTGCAGGAAACCACTTTTGCACTTGTGTTAGTGTTGAAAAACCACTTTTCGCACTTGTGTTGGTGCAGGAAACCACATTTGCACTTGTATTAGTGTGAAAAAACCACTTTTCGCACTTGTGTTAGTGTTGAAAAACCACTTTTCGCACTTGTGTTAGTGTTGAAAAACCACTTTTCGCGCTTATGTTGGTGTGGGAAACCACTTTTGCACTTGTATTAGTGTGGAAAATCCACTTTTCGCACTTGTGTTAGTGTTGAAAAACCACTTTTCGCACTTGTGTTAGTGTTGAAAAACCACTTTTCGCACTTGTGTTGGTGCAGGAAACCACATTTGCACTTGTATTAGTGTGGAAAATCCACTTTTCGCACTTGTGTTAGTGTTGAAAAACCACTTTTCGCACTTGTGTTAGTGTTGAAAAACCACTTTTCGCACTTGTGTTGGTGCAGGAAACCACATTTGCACTTGTATTAGTGTGAAAAAACCACTTTTCGCACTTGTGTTAGTGTTGAAAAACCACTTTTCGCACTTGTGTTAGTGTTGAAAAACCACTTTTCGCACTTGTGTTGGTGCAGGAAACCACTTTTGCACTTGTATTAGTATGGAAAAAACACTTTTTGCACTTGTGATAGTGTTGAAAAACCACTTTTCGCACTTGTGTTAGTGTTGAAAAACCACTTTTCGCACTTGTGTTAGTGTTGAAAAACCACTTTTCGCACTTGTATTGGTGCAGGAAACCACTTTTGCACTTGTATTAGTGTGGAAAAAACACTTTTTGCACTTGTGATATTGTTGAAAAACCACTTTTCGCACTTGTGTTAGTGTTGAAAAACCACTTTTCGCACTTGTGTTGGTGCAGGAAACCACTTTTGCACTTGTATTAGTGTGGAAAAACCACTTTTCGCACTTGTGTTAGTGTTGAAAAAACACTTTTCGGCACTTGTGTTAGTGTTGAAAAACCACTTTTCGCACTTGTGTTGGTGTTGAAAAACCACTTTTTGCACTTGTGTTAGTGTTGAAAAACCACTTTTCGCACTTGTGTTGGTGCAGGAAACCAATTTTGCACTTGTATTAGTGTGGAAAAAACACTTTCGCACTTGTGTTAGTGTTGAAAAACCACTTTTCGCACTTGTGTTAGTGTTGAAAAACCACTTTTCGCACTTGTGTTGGTGCAGGAAACCACTTTTGCACTTGTATTAGTGTGGAAAAAACACTTTTTGCACTTGTGATAGTGTTGAAAAACCACTTTTCGCACTTGTGTTAGTGTTGAAAAACCACTTTTCGCACTTGTGTTGGTGCAGGAAACCACTTTTGCACTTGTATTAGTGTGGAAAAACTACTTTTCGCACTTGTGTTAGTGTTGAAAAACCACTTTTCGCACTTGTGTTAGTGTTGAAAAACCACTTTTCGCACTTATGTTAGTGTTGAAAAACCACTTTTCGCACTTGTGTTGGTGCAGGAAACCACTTTTGCACTTGTATTAGTGTGGAAAAAACACTTTTTGCACTTGTGATAGTGTTGAAAAACGACTTTTCGCACTTGTGTTAGTGTTGAAAAACCACTTTTCGCACTTGTGTTGGTGCGGGAAACCACTTTTGCACTTGTATTAGTGTGGAAAATCCACTTTTCGCACTTGTGTTAGTGTTGAAAAACCACTTTTCGCACTTGTGTTAGTGTTGAAAAACCACTTTTCGCACTTGTGTTAGTGTTGAAAAACCACTTTTCGCACTTGCGTTCGTGTTGAAAAACCACTTTTCGCACTTGTGTTGGTGCAGGAAACCACTTTTGCACTTGTATTAGTGTGGAAAAAACACTTCGCACTTGGTTAGTGTTGAAAAACCACTTTCCTCACTTGTGGTAGTGTTGAAAAACCACTTTTCGCACTTGTGTTGGTGCAGGAAACCACTTTTGCACTTGTATTAGTGTGGAAAAAACACTTTTTGCACTTGTGATAGTGTTGAAAAACCACTTTTCGCACTTGTGTTAGTGTTGAAAAACCACTTTTCGCACCTGTGTTAGTGTTGAAAAACCACGTTTCGCACTTGAGTTAGTGTTGAAAAACCACTTTTCGCACTTGTGTTGGTGCAGGAAACCACTTTTGCACTTGTATTAGTGTGGAAAAACCACTTTTCGCACTTGTGTTAGTGTTGAAAAACCACTTTTCGCACTTGTGTTAGTGTTGAAAACCACATTTCGCACTTGTGTTAGTGTTGAAAAACCACTTTTCGCACTTGTGTTGGTGCAGGAAACCACTTTTGCACTTGTATTAGTGTGGAAAAAACACTTTTGCACTTGTGATAGTGTTGAAAAACCACTTTTCGCACTTGTCTTAATGTTGAAAAACCACTTTTCGCACTTGTGTTGGTGGAGGAAACCACTTTTGCACTTGTATTAGTGTGGAAAAACACTTTTGCACTTGTGATAGTGTTGAAAAACCACTTTTCGCACTTGTGTTAGTGTTGAAAAACCACTTTTCGCACTTGTATTGGTGCAGGAAACCACTTTTGCACTTGTATTAGTGTGGAAAAAACACTTTTTGCACTTGTGATAGTGTTGAAAAACCACTTTTCGCACTTGTGTTAGTGTTGAAAAACCACTTTTCGCACTTGTGTTGGTGCAGGAAACCACTTTTGCACGTGTATTAGTGTGGCAAAACCACTTTTCGCACTTGTGTTAGTGTTGAAAAACCACTTTTCGCACTTGTGTTAGTGTTGAAAAACCACTTTTCGCACTTGTGTTGGTGTTGAAAAACCACTTTTCGCACTTGTGTTAGTGTTGAAAAACCACTTTTCGCACTTGTGTTGGTGCAGGAAACCACTTTTGCACTTGTATTAGTGTGGCAAAAACACTTTTCGCACTTGTGTTAGTGTTGAAAAACCACTTTTCGCACTTATGTTAGTGTTGAAAAACCACTTTTCGCCCTTGTGTTGGTGCAGGAAACCACTTTTGCACTTGTATTAGTGTGGAAAAAACACTTTTTGCACTTGTGATAGTGTTGAAAAACCACTTTTCACACTTGTGTTAGTGTTGAAAAACCACTTTTCGCACTTGTGTTGGTGCAGGAAACCACTTTTGCACTTGTATTAGTGTGGAAAAACCACTTTTCGCACTTGTGTTAGTGTTGAAAATCCACTTTTCGCACTTGTGTTAGTGTTGAAAAACCACTTTTCGCGCTTATGTTAGTGTTGAAAAACCACTTTTCGCACTTGTGTTGGTGCAGGAAACCACTTTTGCACTTGTATTAGTGTGGAAAAAACACTTTTTGCACTTGTGATAGTGTTGAAAAACCACTTTTCGCACTTGTGTTAGTGTTGAAAAACCACTTTTCGCACTTGTGTTGGTGCAGGAAACCACTTTTGCACCTGTATTAGTGTGGACAATCCACTTTTCGCACTTGTGTTAGTGATGAAAAACCACTTTTCGCACTTGTGTTAGTGTTGAAAAACCACTTTTCGCACTTGTGTTAGTGTTGAAAAACCACTTTTTGCACTTGTGATGGTGTTGAAAATCCACTTTTTGCACTTGTGTTGGTGTGGAAAATCCACTTTTCGCACTTGTGTTAGTGTTGAAAAACCACTTTTCGCACTTATGTTAGTGTTGAAAAACCACTTTTCGCACTTGTGTTAGTGTTGAAAATCCACTTTTCGCACTTGTGTTAGTGTTGAAAAACCACTTTTCGAACTTGTGTTGGTGCAGGAAACCACTTTTGCACTTGTATTAGTGTGGAAAAACCACTTTTCGCACTTATGTTAGTGTTGAAAAACCACTTTTTGCACTTGTGTTAGTGTTGAAAATCCACTTTTCGCACTTATGTTAGTGTTGAAAAACCACTTTTCGCACTTGTGTTGGTGCAGGAAACCACTTTTGCACTTGTATTAGTGTGGAAAAAACACTTTTTGCACTTGTGTTAGTGTTGAAAAACCACTTTTCACACTTGTGTTAGTGTTGAAAAACCACTTTTCCCACTTGTGTAAGTGTTGAAAAACCACTTTCCGCACTTGTGTTGGTGCAGGAAACCACTTTTGCACTTGTATTAGTGTGGAAAAAACACTTTTTGCACTTGTATTAGTGTGGAAAAAACACTTTTTGCACTTGTGATAGTGTTGAAAAACCACTTTTCGCACTTGTGTTAGTGTTGAAAACCCACTTTTCGCACTTGTGTTGGTGCAGGAAACCACTTTTGCACTTGTATTAGTGTGGAAAAAACACTTTTTGCACTTGTGATAGTGTTGAAAAACCACTTTTCGCACTTGTGTTAGTGTTGAAAAACCACTTTTCGCACTTGTGTTGGTGCATGAAACCACTTTTGCACTTGTATTAGTGTGGAAAAAACACTTTTTGCACTTGTGATAGTGTTGAAAAACCACTTTTCGCACTTGTGTTAGTGTTGAAAAACCACTTTTCGCACTTGTGTTGGTGCAGGAAACCACTTTTGCACTTGTATTAGTGTGGAAAAACCACTCTTTGCACATGTGTTAGTGTTGAAAAACCACTTTTCGCACTTGTGTTGGTGCAGGAAACCACTTTTGCACTTGTATTAGTGTGGAAAAACACTTTTTGCACTTGTGATAGTGTTGAAAAACCACTTTTTGCACTTGTGTTAGTGTTGAAAAACCACTTTTCGCACTTGTGTTGGTGCAGGAAACCACTTTTGCACTTGTATTAGTGTGGAAAACCCACTTTTCGCACTTGTGATAGTGTTGAAAAACCACTTTTCGCACTTATGTTAGTGTTGAAAAACCACTTTTCGCACTTGTGTTGGTGCAGGAAACCACTTTTGCACTTGTATTAGTGTGGAAAAACCACTCTTTGCACATGTGTTAGTGTTGAAAAACCACTTTTCGCACTTGTGTTGGTGCAGGAAACCACTTTTGCACTTGTATTAGTGTGGAAAAAACACTTTTTGCACTTGTGATAGTGTTGAAAAACCACTTTTTGCACTTGTGTTAGTGTTGAAAAACCACTTTTCGCACTTGTGTTGGTGCAGGAAACCACTTTTGCACTTGTATTAGTGTGGAAAAACCACTTTTTGCACTTGTGATAGTGTTGAAAAACCACTTTTCGCACTTGTGTTAGTGTTGAAAAACCACTTTTCGCACTTGTGTTGGTGCATGAAACCACTTTTGCACTTGTATTAGTGTGGAAAAAACACTTTTTGCACTTGTGATAGTGTTGAAAAACCACTTTTCGCACTTGTGTTAGTGTTGAAAAACCACTTTTCGCACTTGTGTTGGTGCAGGAAACCACTTTTGCACGTGTATTAGTGTGGAAAAACCACTTTTCGCACTTGTGTTAGTGTTGAAAAACCACTTTTCGCACTTGTGTTAGTGTTGAAAAACCACTTTTCGCACTTGTGTTGGTGTTGAAAAACCACTTTTCGCACTTGTGTTAGTGTTGAAAAACCACTTTTCGCACTTGTGTTGGTGAGGGAAACCACTTTTGCACTTGTATTAGTGTGGAAAAAACACTTTTTGCACTTGTGTTAGTGTTGAAAAACCACTTTTCGCACTTATGTTAGTGTTGAAAAACCACTTTTCGCCCTTGTGTTGGTGCAGGAAACCACTTTTGCACTTGTATTAGTGTGGAAAAAACACTTTTTGCACTTGTGATAGTGTTGAAAAACCACTTTTCACACTTGTGTTAGTGTTGAAAAACCACTTTTCGCACTTGTGTTGGTGCAGGAAACCACTTTTGCACTTGTATTAGTGTGGAAAAACCACTTTTCGCACTTGTGTTAGTGTTGAAAATCCACTTTTCGCACTTGTGTTAGTGTTGAAAAACCACTTTTCGCGCTTATGTTAGTGTTGAAAAACCACTTTTCGCACTTGTGTTGGTGCAGGAAACCACTTTTGCACTTGTATTAGTGTGGAAAAAACACTTTTTGCACTTGTGATAGTGTTGAAAAACCACTTTTCGCACTTGTGTTAGTGTTGAAAAACCACTTTTCGCACTTGTGTTGGTGCAGGAAACCACTTTTGCACCTGTATTAGTGTGGACAATCCACTTTTCGCACTTGTGTTAGTGATGAAAAACCACTTTTCGCACTTGTGTTAGTGTTGAAAAACCACTTTTCGCACTTGTGTTAGTGTTGAAAAACCACTTTTTGCACTTGTGATGGTGTTGAAAATCCACTTTTTGCACTTGTGTTGGTGTGGAAAATCCACTTTTCGCACTTGTGTTAGTGTTGAAAAACCACTTTTCGCACTTATGTTAGTGTTGAAAAACCACTTTTCGCACTTGTGTTAGTGTTGAAAATCCACTTTTCGCACTTGTGTTAGTGTTGGAAAACCACTTTTCGCACTTGTGTTGGTGCAGGAAACCACTTTTGCACTTGTATTAGTGTGGAAAAACCACTTTTCGCACTTATGTTAGTGTTGAAAAACCACTTTTTGCACTTGTGTTAGTGTTGAAAATCCACTTTTCGCACTTATGTTAGTGTTGAAAAACCACTTTTCGCACTTGTGTTGGTGCAGGAAACCACTTTTGCACTTGCATTAGTGTGGAAAAAACACTTTTTGCACTTGTGTTAGTGTTGAAAAACCACTTTTCACACTTGTGTTAGTGTTGAAAAACCACTTTTCCCACTTGTGTAAGTGTTGAAAAACCACTTTTCGCACTTGTGTTGGTGCAGGAAACCACTTTTGCACTTGTATTAGTGTGGAAAAAACACTTTTTGCACTTGTATTAGTGTGGAAAAAACACTTTTTGCACTTGTGATAGTGTTGAAAAACCACTTTTCGCACTTGTGTTAGTGTTGAAAACCCACTTTTCGCACTTGTGTTGGTGCAGGAAACCACTTTTGCACTTGTATTAGTGTGGAAAAACCACTTTTTGCACTTGTGATAGTGTTGAAAAACCACTTTTCGCACTTGTGTTAGTGTTGAAAAACCACTTTTCGCACTTGTGTTGGTGCATGAAACCACTTTTGCACTTGTATTAGTGTGGAAAAAACACTTTTTGCACTTGTGATAGTGTTGAAAAACCACTTTTCGCACTTGTGTTAGTGTTGAAAAACCACTTTTCGCACTTGTGTTGGTGCAGGAAACCACTTTTGCACTTGTATTAGTGTGGAAAAACCACTCTTTGCACATGTGTTAGTGTTGAAAAACCACTTTTCGCACTTGTGTTGGTGCAGGAAACCACTTTTGCACTTGTATTAGTGTGGAAAAAACACTTTTTGCACTTGTGATAGTGTTGAAAAACCACTTTTTGCACTTGTGTTAGTGTTGAAAAACCACTTTTCGCACTTGTGTTGGTGCAGGAAACCACTTTTGCACTTGTATTAGTGTGGAAAACCCACTTTTCGCACTTGTGATAGTGTTGAAAAACCACTTTTCGCACTTGTGTTAGTGTTGAAAAACCACTTTTCGCACTTGTGTTGGTGCAGGAAACCACTTTTGCACTTGTATTAGTGTGGAAAAACCACTCTTTGCACATGTGTTAGTGTTGAAAAACCACTTTTCGCACTTGTGTTGGTGCAGGAAACCACTTTTGCACTTGTATTAGTGTGGAAAAAACACTTTTTGCACTTGTGATAGTGTTGAAAAACCACTTTTTGCACTTGTGTTAGTGTTGAAAAACCACTTTTCGCACTTGTGTTGGTGCAGGAAACCACTTTTGCACTTGTATTAGTGTGGAAAAACCACTTTTTGCACTTGTGATAGTGTTGAAAAACCACTTTTCGCACTTGTGTTAGTGTTGAAAAACCACTTTTCGCACTTGTGTTGGTGCATGAAACCACTTTTGCACTTGTATTAGTGTGGAAAAAACACTTTTTGCACTTGTGATAGTGTTGAAAAACCACTTTTCGCACTTGTGTTAGTGTTGAAAAACCACTTTTCGCACTTGTGTTGGTGCAGGAAACCACTTTTGCACTTGTATTAGTGTGGAAAAACCACTCTTTGCACATGTGTTAGTGTTGAAAAACCACTTTTCGCACTTGTGTTGGTGCAGGAAACCACTTTTGCACTTGTATTAGTGTGGAAAAAACACTTTTTGCACTTGTGATAGTGTTGAAAAACCACTTTTTGCACTTGTGTTAGTGTTGAAAAACCACTTTTCGTACTTGTGTTGGTGCAGGAAACCACTTTTGCACTTGTATTAGTGTGGAAAACCCACTTTTCGCACTTGTGATAGTGTTGAAAAACCACTTTTCGCACTTGTGTTGGTGCAGGAAACCACTTTTGCACTTGTATTAGTGTGGAAAAAACACTTTTTGCACTTGTGATAGTGTTGAAAAACCACTTTTCGCACTTGTGTTAGTGTTGAAAAACCACTTTTCGCACCTGTGTTAGTGTTGAAAAACCACGTTTCGCACTTGAGTTAGTGTTGAAAAACCACTTTTCGCACTTGTGTTGGTGCAGGAAATCACTTTTGCACTTGTATTAGTGTGGAAAAACCACTTTTCGCACTTGTGTTAGTGTTGAAAAACCACTTTTCGCACTTGTGTTAGTGTTGAAAACCACATTTCGCACTTGTGTTAGTGTTGAAAAACCACTTTTCGCACTTGTGTTGGTGCAGGAAACCACTTTTGCACTTGTATTAGTGTGGAAAAAACACTTTTGCACTTGTGATAGTGTTGAAAAACCACTTTTCGCACTTGTCTTAATGTTGAAAAACCACTTTTCGCACTTGTGTTGGTGGAGGAAACCACTTTTGCACTTGTATTAGTGTGGAAAAACACTTTTGCACTTGTGATAGTGTTGAAAAACCACTTTTCGCACTTGTGTTAGTGTTGAAAAACCACTTTTCGCACTTGTATTGGTGCAGGAAACCACTTTTGCACTTGTATTAGTGTGGAAAAAACACTTTTTGCACTTGTGATAGTGTTGAAAAACCACTTTTCGCACTTGTGTTAGTGTTGAAAAACCACTTTTCGCACTTGTGTTGGTGCAGGAAACCACTTTTGCATGTGTATTAGTGTGGAAAAACCACTTTTCGCACTTGTGTTAGTGTTGAAAAACCACTTTTTGCACTTGTGTTAGTGTTGAAAAACCACTTTTCGCACTTGTGTTGGTGTTGAAAAACCACTTTTCGCACTTGTGTTAGTGTTGAAAAACCACTTTTCGCACTTGTGTTGGTGCAGGAAACCACTTTTGCACTTGTATTAGTGTGGAAAAAACACTTTTCGCACTTGTGTTAGTGTTGAAAAACCACTTTTCGCACTTATGTTAGTGTTGAAAAACCACTTTTCGCCCTTGTGTTGGTGCAGGAAACCACTTTTGCACTTGTATTAGTGTGGAAAAAACACTTTTTGCACTTGTGATAGTGTTGAAAAACCACTTTTCGCACTTGTGTTAGTGTTGAAAAACCACTTTTCGCACTTGTGTTGGTGCAGGAAACCACTTTTGCACTTGTATTAGTGTGGAAAAAACACTTTTCGCACTTGTGATAGTGTTGAAAAACCACTTTTCGCACTTGTGTTAGTGTTGAAAAACCACTTTTCGCACTTGTGTTGGTGCAGGAAACCACTTTTGCACTTGTATTAGTGTGGAAAAACCACTCTTTGCACATGTGTTAGTGTTGAAAAACCACTTTTCGCACTTGTGTTGGTGCAGGAAACCACTTTTGCACTTGTATTAGTGTGGAAAAAACACATTTTGCACTTGTTATAGTGTTGAAAAACCACTTTTTGCACTTGTGTTAGTGTTGAAAAACCACTTTTCGCACTTGTGTTGGTGCAGGAAACCACTTTTGCACTTGTATTAGTGTGGAAAAACCACTTTTTGCACTTGTGATAGTGTTGAAAAACCACTTTTCGCACTTGTGTTAGTGTTGAAAAACCACTTTTCGCACTTGTGTTGGTGCATGAAACCACTTTTGCACTTGTATTAGTGTGGAAAAAACACTTTTTGCACTTGTGATAGTGTTGAAAAACCACTTTTCGCACTTGTGTTAGTGTTGAAAAACCACTTTTCGCACTTGTGTTGGTGCAGGAAACCACTTTTGCACGTGTATTAGTGTGGAAAAACCACTTTTCGCACTTGTGTTAGTGTTGAAAAACCACTTTTCGCACTTGTGTTAGTGTTGAAAAACCACTTTTCGCACTTGTGTTGGTGTTGAAAAACCACTTTTCGCACTTGTGTTAGTGTTGAAAAACCACTTTTCGCACTTGTGTTGGTGCAGGAAACCACTTTTGCACTTGTATTAGTGTGGAAAAAACACTTTTCGCACTTGTGTTAGTGTTGAAAAACCACTTTTCGCACTTATGTTAGTGTTGAAAAACCACTTTTCGCCCTTGTGTTGGTGCAGGAAACCACTTTTGCACTTGTATTAGTGTGGAAAAAACACTTTTTGCACTTGTGATAGTGTTGAAAAACCACTTTTCACACTTGTGTTAGTGTTGAAAAACCACTTTTCGCACTTGTGTTGGTGCAGGAAACCACTTTTGCACTTGTATTAGTGTGGAAAAACCACTTTTCGCACTTGTGTTAGTGTTGAAAATCCACTTTTCGCACTTGTGTTAGTGTTGAAAAACCACTTTTCGCGCTTATGTTAGTGTTGAAAAACCACTTTTCGCACTTGTGTTGGTGCAGGAAACCACTTTTGCACTTGTATTAGTGTGGAAAAAACACTTTTTGCACTTGTGATAGTGTTGAAAAACCACTTTTCGCACTTGTGTTAGTGTTGAAAAACCACTTTTCGCACTTGTGTTGGTGCAGGAAACCACTTTTGCACCTGTATTAGTGTGGACAATCCAATTTTCGCACTTGTGTTAGTGATGAAAAACCACTTTTCGCACTTGTGTTAGTGTTGAAAAACCACTTTTCGCACTTGTGTTAGTGTTGAAAAACCACTTTTTGCACTTGTGATGGTGTTGAAAATCCACTTTTTGCACTTGTGTTGGTGTGGAAAATCCACTTTTCGCACTTGTGTTAGTGTTGAAAAACCACTTTTCGCACTTATGTTAGTGTTGAAAAACCACTTTTCGCACTTGTGTTAGTGTTGAAAATCCACTTTTCGCACTTGTGTTAGTGTTGAAAAACCACTTTTCGCACTTGTGTTGGTGCAGGAAACCACTTTTGCACTTGTATTAGTGTGGAAAAACCACTTTTCGCACTTATGTTAGTGTTGAAAAACCACTTTTTGCACTTGTGTTAGTGTTGAAAAACCACTTTTCGCACTTGTGTTGGTGCAGGAAACCACTTTTGCACTTGTATTAGTGTGGAAAAAACACTTTTTGCACTTGTGTTAGTGTTGAAAAACCACTTTTCACACTTGTGTTAGTGTTGAAAAACCACTTTTCCCACTTGTGTAAGTGTTGAAAAACCACTTTTCGCACTTGTGTTGGTGCAGGAAACCACTTTTGCACTTGTATTAGTGTGGAAAAAACACTTTTTGCACTTGTATTAGTGTGGAAAAAACAATTTTTGCACTTGTGATAGTGTTGAAAAACCACTTTTCGCACTTGTGTTAGTGTTGAAAACCCACTTTTCGCACTTGTGTTGGTGCAGGAAACCACTTTTGCACTTGTATTAGTGTGGAAAAACCACTTTTTGCACTTGTGATAGTGTTGAAAAACCACTTTTCGCACTTGTGTTAGTGTTGAAAAACCACTTTTCGCACTTGTGTTGGTGCATGAAACCACTTTTGCACTTGTATTAGTGTGGAAAAAACACTCTTTGCACATGTGTTAGTGTTGAAAAACCACTTTTCGCACTTGTGTTGGTGCAGGAAACCACTTTTGCACTTGTATTAGTGTGGAAAAAACACATTTTGCACTTGTTATAGTGTTGAAAAACCACTTTTTGCACTTGTGTTAGTGTTGAAAAACCACTTTTCGCACTTGTGTTGGTGCAGGAAACCACTTTTGCACTTGTATTAGTGTGGAAAAACCACTTTTTGCACTTGTGATAGTGTTGAAAAACCACTTTTCGCACTTGTGTTAGTGTTGAAAAACCACTTTTCGCACTTGTGTTGGTGCATGAAACCACTTTTGCACTTGTATTAGTGTGGAAAAAACACTTTTTGCACTTGTGATAGTGTTGAAAAACCACTTTTCGCACTTGTGTTAGTGTTGAAAAACCACTTTTCGCACTTGTGTTGGTGCAGGAAACCACTTTTGCACGTGTATTAGTGTGGAAAAACCACTTTTCGCACTTGTGTTAGTGTTGAAAAACCACTTTTCGCACTTGTGTTAGTGTTGAAAAACCACTTTTCGCACTTGTGTTGGTGTTGAAAAACCACTTTTCGCACTTGTGTTAGTGTTGAAAAACCACTTTTCGCACTTGTGTTGGTGCAGGAAACCACTTTTGCACTTGTATTAGTGTGGAAAAAACACTTTTCGCACTTGTGTTAGTGTTGAAAAACCACTTTTCGCACTTATGTTAGTGTTGAAAAACCACTTTTCGCCCTTGTGTTGGTGCAGGAAACCACTTTTGCACTTGTATTAGTGTGGAAAAAACACTTTTTGCACTTGTGATAGTGTTGAAAAACCACTTTTCACACTTGTGTTAGTGTTGAAAAACCACTTTTCGCACTTGTGTTGGTGCAGGAAACCACTTTTGCACTTGTATTAGTGTGGAAAAACCACTTTTCGCACTTGTGTTAGTGTTGAAAATCCACTTTTCGCACTTGTGTTAGTGTTGAAAAACCACTTTTCGCGCTTATGTTAGTGTTGAAAAACCACTTTTCGCACTTGTGTTGGTGCAGGAAACCACTTTTGCACTTGTATTAGTGTGGAAAAAACACTTTTTGCACTTGTGATAGTGTTGAAAAACCACTTTTCGCACTTGTGTTAGTGTTGAAAAACCACTTTTCGCACTTGTGTTGGTGCAGGAAACCACTTTTGCACCTGTATTAGTGTGGACAATCCAATTTTCGCACTTGTGTTAGTGATGAAAAACCACTTTTCGCACTTGTGTTAGTGTTGAAAAACCACTTTTCGCACTTGTGTTAGTGTTGAAAAACCACTTTTTGCACTTGTGATGGTGTTGAAAATCCACTTTTTGCACTTGTGTTGGTGTGGAAAATCCACTTTTCGCACTTGTGTTAGTGTTGAAAAACCACTTTTCGCACTTATGTTAGTGTTGAAAAACCACTTTTCGCACTTGTGTTAGTGTTGAAAATCCACTTTTCGCACTTGTGTTAGTGTTGAAAAACCACTTTTCGCACTTGTGTTGGTGCAGGAAACCACTTTTGCACTTGTATTAGTGTGGAAAAACCACTTTTCGCACTTATGTTAGTGTTGAAAAACCACTTTTTGCACTTGTGTTAGTGTTGAAAAACCACTTTTCGCACTTGTGTTGGTGCAGGAAACCACTTTTGCACTTGTATTAGTGTGGAAAAAACACTTTTTGCACTTGTGTTAGTGTTGAAAAACCACTTTTCACACTTGTGTTAGTGTTGAAAAACCACTTTTCCCACTTGTGTAAGTGTTGAAAAACCACTTTTCGCACTTGTGTTGGTGCAGGAAACCACTTTTGCACTTGTATTAGTGTGGAAAAAACACTTTTTGCACTTGTATTAGTGTGGAAAAAACAATTTTTGCACTTGTGATAGTGTTGAAAAACCACTTTTCGCACTTGTGTTAGTGTTGAAAACCCACTTTTCGCACTTGTGTTGGTGCAGGAAACCACTTTTGCACTTGTATTAGTGTGGAAAAACCACTTTTTGCACTTGTGATAGTGTTGAAAAACCACTTTTCGCACTTGTGTTAGTGTTGAAAAACCACTTTTCGCACTTGTGTTGGTGCATGAAACCACTTTTGCACTTGTATTAGTGTGGAAAAAACACTTTTTGCACTTGTGATAGTGTTGAAAAACCACTTTTCGCACTTGTGTTAGTGTTGAAAAACCACTTTTCGCACTTGTGTTGGTGCAGGAAACCACTTTTGCACTTGTATTAGTGTGGAAAAACCACTCTTTGCACATGTGTTAGTGTTGAAAAACCACTTTTCGCACTTGTGTTGGTGCAGGAAACCACTTTTGCACTTGTATTAGTGTGGAAAAAACACTTTTTGCACTTGTGATAGTGTTGAAAAACCACTTTTTGCACTTGTGTTAGTGTTGAAAAACCACTTTTCGCACTTGTGTTGGTGCAGGAAACCACTTTTGCACTTGTATTAGTGTGGAAAACCCACTTTTCGCACTTGTGATAGTGTTGAAAAACCACTTTTCGCACTTGTGTTAGTGTTGAAAAACCACTTTTCGCACTTGTGTTGGTGCAGGAAACCACTTTTGCACTTGTATTAGTGTGGAAAAACCACTCTTTGCACATGTGTTAGTGTTGAAAAACCACTTTTCGCACTTGTGTTGGTGCAGGAAACCACTTTTGCACTTGTATTAGTGTGGAAAAAACACTTTTTGCACTTGTGATAGTGTTGAAAAACCACTTTTTGCACTTGTGTTAGTGTTGAAAAACCACTTTTCGCACTTGTGTTGGTGCAGGAAACCACTTTTGCACTTGTATTAGTGTGGAAAAACCACTTTTTGCACTTGTGATAGTGTTGAAAAACCACTTTTCGCACTTGTGTTAGTGTTGAAAAACCACTTTTCGCACTTGTGTTGGTGCATGAAACCACTTTTGCACTTGTATTAGTGTGGAAAAAACACTTTTTGCACTTGTGATAGTGTTGAAAAACCACTTTTCGCACTTGTGTTAGTGTTGAAAAACCACTTTTCGCACTTGTGTTGGTGCAGGAAACCACTTTTGCACTTGTATTAGTGTGGAAAAACCACTCTTTGCACATGTGTTAGTGTTGAAAAACCACTTTTCGCACTTGTGTTGGTGCAGGAAACCACTTTTGCACTTGTATTAGTGTGGAAAAAACACTTTTTGCACTTGTGATAGTGTTGAAAAACCACTTTTTGCACTTGTGTTAGTGTTGAAAAACCACTTTTCGCACTTGTGTTGGTGCAGGAAACCACTTTTGCACTTGTATTAGTGTGGAAAACCCACTTTTCGCACTTGTGATAGTGTTGAAAAACCACTTTTCGCACTTGTGTTGGTGCAGGAAACCACTTTTGCACTTGTATTAGTGTGGAAAAAACACTTTTTGCACTTGTGATAGTGTTGAAAAACCACTTTTCGCACTTGTGTTAGTGTTGAAAAACCACTTTTCGCACCTGTGTTAGTGTTGAAAAACCACGTTTCGCACTTGAGTTAGTGTTGAAAAACCACTTTTCGCACTTGTGTTGGTGCAGGAAACCACTTTTGCACTTGTATTAGTGTGGAAAAACCACTTTTCGCACTTGTGTTAGTGTTGAAAAACCACTTTTCGCACTTGTGTTAGTGTTGAAAACCACATTTCGCACTTGTGTTAGTGTTGAAAAACCACTTTTCGCACTTGTGTTGGTGCAGGAAACCACTTTTGCACTTGTATTAGTGTGGAAAAAACACTTTTGCACTTGTGATAGTGTTGAAAAACCACTTTTCGCACTTGTCTTAATGTTGAAAAACCACTTTTCGCACTTGTGTTGGTGCAGGAAACCACTTTTGCACTTGTATTAGTGTGGAAAAACCACTCTTTGCACATGTGTTAGTGTTGAAAAACCACTTTTCGCACTTGTGTTGGTGCAGGAAACCACTTTTGCATTTGTATTAGTGTGGAAAAAACACTTTTTGCACTTGTGATAGTGTTGAAAAACCACTTTTTGCACTTGTGTTAGTGTTGAAAAACCACTTTTCGCACTTGTGTTGGTGCAGGAAACCACTTTTGCACTTGTATTAGTGTGGAAAACCCACTTTTCGCACTTGTGATAGTGTTGAAAAACCACTTTTCGCACTGGTGTTGGTGAAGGAAACCACTTTTGCACTTGTGTTAGTGTTGAAAAAACACTTTTCGCACTTGTGTTAGTGTTGAAAAACCACTTTTCGCACTTGTGTTGGTGCAGGAAACCACTTTTGCACTTGTATTAGTGTGGAAAAAACACTTTTCGCACTTGTGTTATTGTTGAAAATCCACTTTTCGCACTTGTGTTAGTGCAGGAAACCACTTTTGCACTTGTATTAGTGTGGAAAACCCACTTTTTGCACTTGGGATAGTGTTGAAAAACCACTTTTCGCACTTTTATTAGTGTGGAAAAAACACTTTTTGCACTTGTGATAGTGTGGAAAAACCACTTTTCGCACTTGTGTTAGTGTTGAAAAACCACTTTTCGCACTTGTGTTGGTGCAGTAAACCACTTTTGCACTTGTATTAGTGTGGAAAAAACACTTTTTGCACTTGTGATAGTGTTGAAAAACCACATTTCGCACTTGTGTTAGTGTGGAAAAAACACTTTTCGCACTTGTGTTGGTGCAGGAAGCCACTTTTCGCACTTGTGTTGGTGCAGGAAACCACTTTTGCACTTGTATTAGTGTGGAAAAACCAATTTCGCACTTGTGATAGTGTTGAAAAACCACATTTCGCACTTGTGTTAGTGTTGAAAAACCACTTTTCGCACTTGTGTTGGTGCAGGAAACCACTTTTGCACTTGTATTAGTGTGGAAAAAACACTTTTTGCACTTGTGATAGTGTTGAAAAACCACTTTTTGCACTTGCGTTAGTGTTGAAAAACCACTTTTCGCACTTGTGTTGGTGCAGGAAACCACTTTTGCACTTGTATTAGTGTGGAAAAAACACTTTTTGCACTTGGGATAGTGTTGAAAAACCACTTTTCACACTTGTATTAGTGTGGAAAAAACACTTTTTGCACTTGTGATAGTGTGGAAAAACTACTTTTCGCACTTGTGTTAATGTTGAAAAACCACTTTTCGCACTTGTGTTAGTGTTGAAAAACCACTTTTCGCACTTGTGTTGGTGCAGGAAACCACTTTTGCACTTGTATTAGTGTGGAAAAAACACTTTTTGCTCTTGTGATAGTGTTGAAAAACCACTTTTCGCACTTATGTTAGTGTTGAAAAACCACTTTTCGCACTTGTGTTGGTGCAGGAAACCACTTTTGCACTTGTATTAGTGTGGAAAAAACACTTTTTGCACTTGGGATAGTGTTGAAAAACCAATTTTTGCACTTGTGTTGGTGCAGGAAACCACTTTTGCACTTGCATTAGTGTGGAAAAACCACTTTTCGCACTTGTGTTAGTGTTGAAAAAACACTTTTCGCACTTGTGTTAGTGTTGAAAAACCACTTTTCGCACTTGTGTTGGTGCAGGAAACCACTTTTGCACTTGTATTAGTGTGGAAAAAACACTTTTTTGCACTTGTGATAGTGTTGAAAAACCACTTTTCGCACTTGCGTTAGTGTTGAAAAACCACTTTTCGCACTTGTGTTAGTGTTGAAAAACCACTTTTCGCACTTGTGTTGGTGCAGGAAACCACTTTTGCACTTGTATTAGTGTGGAAAAAACACTTTTTGCACTTGTGATAGTGTTGAAAAACCACTTTTCGCACTTGTCTTAATGTTGAAAAACCACTTTTCGCACTTGTGTTGGTGGAGGAAACCACTTTTGCACTTGTATTAGTGTGGAAAAAACACTTTTGCACTTGTGATAGTGTTGAAAAACCACTTTTCGCACTTGTGTTAGTGTTGAAAAACCACTTTTCGCACTTGTATTGGTGCAGGAAACCACTTTTGCACTTGTATTAGTGTGGAAAAAACACTTTTTGCACTTGTGATAGTGTTGAAAAACCACTTTTCGCACTTGTGTTAGTGTTGAAAAACCACTTTTCGCACTTGTGTTGGTGCAGGAAACCACTTTTGCACGTGTATTAGTGTGGAAAAACCACTTTTCGCACTTGTGTTAGTGTTGAAAAACCACTTTTCGCACTTGTGTTAGTGTTGAAAAACCACTTTTCGCACTTGTGTTGGTGTTGAAAAACCACTTTTCGCACTTGTGTTAGTGTTGAAAAACCACTTTTCGCACTTGTGTTGGTGCAGGAAACCACTTTTGCACTTGTATTAGTGTGGAAAAAACACTTTTCGCACTTGCGTTAGTGTTGAAAAACCACTTTTCGCACTTATGTTAGTGTTGAAAAACCACTTTTCGCCCTTGTGTTGGTGCAGGAAACCACTTTTGCACTTGTATTAGTGTGGAAAAAACACTTTTTGCACTTGTGATAGTGTTGAAAAACCACTTTTCACACTTGTGTTAGTGTTGAAAAACCACTTTTCGCACTTGTGTTGGTGCAGGAAACCACTTTTGCACTTGTATTAGTGTGGAAAAACCACTTTTCGCACTTGTGTTAGTGTTGAAAATCCACTTTTCGCACTTGTGTTAGTGTTGAAAAACCACTTTTCGCGCTTATGTTAGTGTTGAAAAACCACTTTTCGCACTTGTGTTGGTGCAGGAAACCACTTTTGCACTTGTATTAGTGTGGAAAAAACACTTTTTGCACTTGTGATAGTGTTGAAAAACCACTTTTCGCACTTGTGTTAGTGTTGAAAAACCACTTTTCGCACTTGTGTTGGTGCAGGAAACCACTTTTGCACCTGTATTAGTGTGGACAATCCACTTTTCGCACTTGTGTTAGTGATGAAAAACCACTTTTCGCACTTGTGTTAGTGTTGAAAAACCACTTTTCGCACTTGTGTTAGTGTTGAAAAACCACTTTTTGCACTTGTGATGGTGTTGAAAATCCACTTTTTGCACTTGTGTTGGTGTGGAAAATCCACTTTTCGCACTTGTGTTAGTGTTGAAAAACCACTTTTTGCACTTATGTTAGTGTTGAAAAACCACTTTTCGCACTTGTGTTAGTGTTGAAAATCCACTTTTCGCACTTGTGTTAGTGTTGAAAAACCACTTTTCGCACTTGTGTTGGTGCAGGAAACCACTTTTGCACTTGTATTAGTGTGGAAAAACCACTTTTCGCACTTATGTTAGTGTTGAAAAACCACTTTTTGCACTTGTGTTAGTGTTGAAAATCCACTTTTCGCACTTATGTTAGTGTTGAAAAACCACTTTTCGCACTTGTGTTGGTGCAGGAAACCACTTTTGCACTTGTGTTAGTGTTGAAAAACCACTTTTCACACTTGTGTTAGTGTTGAAAAACCACTTTTCCCACTTGTGTAAGTGTTGAAAAACCACTTTTCGCACTTGTGTTGGTGCAGGAAACCACTTTTGCACTTGTATTAGTGTGGAAAAAACACTTTTTGCACTTGTATTAGTGTGGAAAAAACACTTTTTGCACTTGTGATCGTGTTGAAAAACCACTTTTCGCACTTGTGTTAGTGTTGAAAACCCACTTTTCGCACTTGTGTTGGTGCAGGAAACCACATTTGCACTTGTATTAGTGTGGAAAAACCACTTTTTGCACTTGTGATAGTGTTGAAAAACCACTTTTCACACTTGTGTTAGTGTTGAAAAACCACTTTTCGCACTTGTGTTGGTGCATGAAACCACTTTTGCACTTGTATTAGTGTGGAAAAAACACTTTTTGCACTTGTGATAGTGTTGAAAAACCACTTTTCGCACTTGCGTTAGTGTTGAAAAACCACTTTTCGCACTTGTGTTAGTGTTGAAAAACCACTTTTCGCACTTGTGTTGGTGCAGGAAACCACTTTTGCACTTGTATTAGTGTGGAAAAAACACTTTTTGCACTTGTGATAGTGTTGAAAAACCACTTTTCGCACTTGTCTTAATGTTGAAAAACCACTTTTCGCAATTGCGTTAGTGTTGAAAAACCACTTTTCGCACTTGTGTTAGTGTTGAAAAACCACTTTTCGCACTTGTGTTGGTGCAGGAAACCACTTTTGCACTTGTATTAGTGTGGAAAAAACACTTTTTGCACTTGTGATAGTGTTGAAAAACCACTTTTCGCACTTGTCTTAATGTTGAAAAACCACTTTTCGCACTTGTGTTGGTGGAGGAAACCACTTTTGCACTTGTATTAGTGTGGAAAAAACACTTTTGCACTTGTGATAGTGTTGAAAAACCACTTTTCGCACTTGTGTTAGTGTTGAAAAACCACTTTTCGCACTTGTGTTGGTGCATGAAACCACTTTTGCACTTGTATTAGTGTGGAAAAAACACTTTTTGCACTTGTGATAGTGTTGAAAAACCACTTTTCGCACTTGTGTTAGTGTTGAAAAACCACTTTTCGCACTTGTGTTGGTGCAGGAAACCACTTTTGCACTTGTATTAGTGTGGAAAAACCACACTTTGCACATGTGTTAGTGTTGAAAAACCACTTTTAGCACTTGTGTTGGTGCAGGAAACCACTTTTGCACTTGTATTAGTGTGGAAAAAACACTTTTTGCACTTGTGATAGTGTTGAAAAACCACTTTTTGCACTTGTGTTAGTGTTGAAAAACCACTTTTCGCACTTGCGTTGGTGCAGGAAACCACTTTTGCACTTGTATTAGTGTGGAAAACCCACTTTTCGCACTTGTGATAGTGTTGAAAACCACTTTTCGCACTTGTGTTAGTGTTGAAAAACCACTTTTCGCACTTGTGTTGGTGCAGGAAACCACTTTTGCACTTGTATTAGTGTGGAAAAACCACTCTTTGCACATGTGTTAGTGTTGAAAAACCACTTTTCGCACTTGTGTTGGTGCAGGAAACCACTTTTCCACTTGTATTAGTGTGGAAAAAACATGCACTTGTGATAGTGTTGAAAAACCACTTTTTGCACTTGTGTTAGTGTTGAAAAACCACTTTTCGCACTTGTGTTGGTGCAGGAAACCACTTTTGCACTTGTATTAGTGTGGAAAAACCACTTTTTGCACTTGTGATAGTGTTGAAAAACCACTTTTCGCACTTGTGTTAGTGTTGAAAAACCACTTTTCGCACTTGTGTTGGTGCATGAAACCACTTTTGCACTTGTATTAGTGTGGAAAAAACACTTTTTGCACTTGTGATAGTGTTGAAAAACCACTTTTCGCACTTGTGTTAGTGTTGAAAAACCACTTTTCGCACTTGTGTTGGTGCAGGAAGCCACTTTTGCACTTGTATTAGTGTGGAAAAGCCACTCTTTGCACATGTGTTAGTGTTGAAAAACCACTTTTCGCACTTGTGTTGGTGCAGGAAACCACTTTTGCACTTGTATTAGTGTGGAAAAAACACTTTTTGCACTTGTGATAGTGTTGAAAAACCACTTTTTGCACTTGTGTTAGTGTTGAAAAACCACTTTTCGCACTTGTGTTGGTGCAGGAAACCACTTTTGCACTTGTATTAGTGTGGAAAACCCACTTTTCGCACTTGTGATAGTGTTGAAAAACCACTTTTCGCACTGGTGTTGGTGAAGGAAACCACTTTTCCACTTGTGTTAGTGTTGAAAAACCACTTTTCGCACTTGTGTTAGTGTTGAAAAACCACTTTTCGCACTTGTGTTGGTGCAGGAAACCACTTTTGCACTTGTATTTGTGTGGAAAAAACACTTTTCACACTTGTGTTATTGTTGAAAATCCACTTTTCGCACTTGTGTTAGTGCAGGAAACCACTTTTGCACTTGTATTAGTGTGGAAACCCCACTTTTTGCACTTGGGATAGTGTTGAAAAACCACTTTTCGCACTTTTATTAGTGTGGAAAAAACACTTTTTGCACTTGTGATAGTGTGGAAAAACCACTTTTCGCACTTGTGTTAGTGTTGAAAAACCACTTTTCGCACTTGTGTTGGTGCAGTAAACCACTTTTGCACTTGTATTAGTGTGGAAAAAACACTTTTTGCACTTGTGATAGTGTTGAAAAACCACATTTCGCACTTGTGTTAGTGTGGAAAAAACACTTTTCGCACTTGTGTTGGTGCAGGAAGCCACTTTTCGCACTTGTGTTGGTGCAGGAAACCACTTTTGCACTTGTATTAGTGTGGAAAAACCAATTTTGCACTTGTGATCGTGTTGAAAAACCACATTTCGCACTTGTGTTAGTGTTGAAAAACCACTTTTCGCACTTGTGTTGGTGCAGGAAACCACTTTTGCACTTGTATTAGTGTGGAAAAAACACTTTTTGCACTTGTGATAGTGTTGAAAAACCACTTTTTGCACTTGCGTTAGTGTTGAAAAACCACTTTTCGCACTTGTGTTGGTGCAGGAAACCACTTTTGCACTTGTATTAGTGTGGAAAAAACACTTTTTGCACTTGGGATAGTGTTGAAAAACCACTTTTCACACTTGTATTAGTGTGGAAAAAACACTTTTTGCACCTGTGATAGTGTGGAAAAACTACTTTTCGCACTTGTGTTAATGTTGAAAAACCACTTTTCGCACTTGTGTTAGTGTTGAAAAACCACTTTTCGCACTTGTGTTGGTGCAGGAAACCACTTTTGCACTTGTATTAGTGTGGAAAAAACACTTTTTGCTCTTGTGATAGTGTTGAAAAACCACTTTTCGCACTTATGTTAGTGTTGAAAAACCACTTTTCGCACTTGTGTTGGTGCAGGAAACCACTTTTGCACTTGTATTAGTGTGGAAAAAACACTTTTTGCACTTGGGATAGTGTTGAAAAACCACTTTTTGCACTTGTGTTGGTGCAGGAAACCACTTTTGCACTTGCATTAGTGTGGAAAAACCACTTTTCGCACTTGTGTTAGTGTTGAAAAAACACTTTTCGCACTTGTGTTAGTGTTGAAAAACCACTTTTCGCACTTGTGTTGGTGCAGGAAACCACTTTTGCACTTGTATTAGTGTGGAAAAAACACTTTTTGCACTTGTGATAGTGTTGAAAAACCACTTTTCGCACTTGCGTTAGTGTTGAAAAACCACTTTTCGCACTTGTGTTAGTGTTGAAAAACCACTTTTCACACTTGTGTTGGTGCAGGAAACCACTTTTGCACTTGTATTAGTGTGGAAAAAACACTTTTTGCACTTGTGATAGTGTTGAAAAACCACTTTTCGCACTTGTCTTAATGTTGAAAAACCACTTTTCGCACTTGTGTTGGTGGAGGAAACCACTTTTGCACTTGTATTAGTGTGGAAAAAACACTTTTGCACTTGTGATAGTGTTGAAAAACCACTTTTTGCACTTGTGTTAGTGTTGAAAAACCACTTTTCGCACTTGTATTGGTGCAGGAAACCACTTTTGCACTTGTATTAGTGTGGAAAAAACACTTTTTGCACTTGTGATAGTGTTGAAAAACCACTTTTCGCACTTGTGTTAGTGTTGAAAAACCACTTTTCGCACTTGAGTTGGTGCAGGAAACCACTTTTGCACGTGTATTAGTGTGGAAAAACCACTTTTCGCACTTGTGTTAGTGTTGAAAAACCACTTTTCGCACTTGTGTTAGTGTTGAAAAACCACTTTTCGCACTTGTGTTGGTGTTGAAAAACCACTTTTCGCACTTGTGTTAGTGTTGAAAAACCACTTTTCGCACTTGTGTTGGTGCAGGAAACCACTTTTGCACTTGTATTAGTGTGGAAAAAACACTTTTCGCACTTGTGTTAGTGTTGAAAAACCACTTTTCGCACTTATGTTAGTGTTGAAAAACCACTTTTCGCCCTTGTGTTGGTGCAGGAAACCACTTTTGCACTTGTATTAGTGTGGAAAAAACACTTTTTGCACTTGTGATAGTGTTGAAAAACCACTTTTCACACTTGTGTTAGTGTTGAAAAACCACTTTTCGCACTTGTGTTGGTGCAGGAAACCACTTTTGCACTTGTATTAGTGTGGAAAAACCACTTTTCGCACTTGTGTTAGTGTTGAAAATCCACTTTTCGCACTTGTGTTAGTGTTGAAAAACCACTTTTCGCGCTTATGTTAGTGTTGAAAAACCACTTTTCGCACTTGTGTTGGTGCAGGAAACCACTTTTGCACTTGTATTAGTGTGGAAAAAACACTTTTTGCACTTGTGATAGTGTTGAAAAACCACTTTTCGCACTTGTGTTAGTGTTGAAAAACCACTTTTCGCACTTGTGTTGGTGCAGGAAACCACTTTTGCACCTGTATTAGTGTGGACAATCCACTTTTCGCACTTGTGTTAGTGATGAAAAACCACTTTTCGCACTTGTGTTAGTGTTGAAAAACCACTTTTCGCACTTGTGTTAGTGTTGAAAAACCACTTTTTGCACTTGTGATGGTGTTGAAAATCCACTTTTTGCACTTGTGTTGGTGTGGAAAATCCACTTTTCGCACTTGTGTTAGTGTTGAAAAACCACTTTTCGCACTTATGTTAGTGTTGAAAAACCACTTTTCGCACTTGTGTTAGTGTTGAAAATCCACTTTTCGCACTTGAGTTAGTGTTGAAAAACCACTTTTCGCACTTGTGTTGGTGCAGGAAACCACTTTTGCACTTGTATTAGTGTGGAAAAACCACTTTTCGCACTTATGTTAGTGTTGAAAAACCACTTTTTGCACTTGTGTTAGTGTTGAAAATCCACTTTTCGCACTTATGTTAGTGTTGAAAAACCACTTTTCGCACTTGTGTTGGTGCAGGAAACCACTTTTGCACTTGTGTTAGTGTTGAAAAACCACTTTTCACACTTGTGTTAGTGTTGAAAAACCACTTTTCCCACTTGTGTAAGTGTTGAAAAACCACTTTTCGCACTTGTGTTGGTGCAGGAAACCACTTTTGCACTTGTATTAGTGTGGAAAAAACACTTTTTGCACTTGTATTAGTGTGGAAAAAACACTTTTTGCACTTGTGATAGTGTTGAAAAACCACTTTTCGCACTTGTGTTAGTGTTGAAAACCCACTTTTCGCACTTGTATTGGTGCAGGAAACCACTTTTGCACTTGTATTAGTGTGGAAAAAACACTTTTTGCACTTGTGATAGTGTTGAAAAACCACTTTTCGCACTTGTGTTAGTGTTGAAAAACCACTTTTCGCACTTGAGTTGGTGCAGGAAACCACTTTTGCACGTGTATTAGTGTGGAAAAACCACTTTTCGCACTTGTGTTAGTGTTGAAAAACCACTTTTCGCACTTGTGTTAGTGTTGAAAAACCACTTTTCGCACTTGTGTTGGTGTTGAAAAACCACTTTTCGCACTTGTGTTAGTGTTGAAAAACCACTTTTCGCACTTGTGTTGGTGCAGGAAACCACTTTTGCACTTGTATTAGTGTGGAAAAAACACTTTTCGCACTTGTGTTAGTGTTGAAAAACCACTTTTCGCACTTATGTTAGTGTTGAAAAACCACTTTTCGCCCTTGTGTTGGTGCAGGAAACCACTTTTGCACTTGTATTAGTGTGGAAAAAACACTTTTTGCACTTGTGATAGTGTTGAAAAACCACTTTTCACACTTGTGTTAGTGTTGAAAAACCACTTTTCGCACTTGTGTTGGTGCAGGAAACCACTTTTGCACTTGTATTAGTGTGGAAAAACCACTTTTCGCACTTGTGTTAGTGTTGAAAATCCACTTTTCGCACTTGTGTTAGTGTTGAAAAACCACTTTTCGCGCTTATGTTAGTGTTGAAAAACCACTTTTCGCACTTGTGTTGGTGCAGGAAACCACTTTTGCACTTGTATTAGTGTGGAAAAAACACTTTTTGCACTTGTGATAGTGTTGAAAAACCACTTTTCGCACTTGTGTTAGTGTTGAAAAACCACTTTTCGCACTTGTGTTGGTGCAGGAAACCACTTTTGCACCTGTATTAGTGTGGACAATCCACTTTTCGCACTTGTGTTAGTGATGAAAAACCACTTTTCGCACTTGTGTTAGTGTTGAAAAACCACTTTTCGCACTTGTGTTAGTGTTGAAAAACCACTTTTTGCACTTGTGATGGTGTTGAAAATCCACTTTTTGCACTTGTGTTGGTGTGGAAAATCCACTTTTCGCACTTGTGTTAGTGTTGAAAAACCACTTTTCGCACTTATGTTAGTGTTGAAAAACCACTTTTCGCACTTGTGTTAGTGTTGAAAATCCACTTTTCGCACTTGAGTTAGTGTTGAAAAACCACTTTTCGCACTTGTGTTGGTGCAGGAAACCACTTTTGCACTTGTATTAGTGTGGAAAAACCACTTTTCGCACTTATGTTAGTGTTGAAAAACCACTTTTTGCACTTGTGTTAGTGTTGAAAATCCACTTTTCGCACTTATGTTAGTGTTGAAAAACCACTTTTCGCACTTGTGTTGGTGCAGGAAACCACTTTTGCACTTGTGTTAGTGTTGAAAAACCACTTTTCACACTTGTGTTAGTGTTGAAAAACCACTTTTCCCACTTGTGTAAGTGTTGAAAAACCACTTTTCGCACTTGTGTTGGTGCAGGAAACCACTTTTGCACTTGTATTAGTGTGGAAAAAACACTTTTTGCACTTGTATTAGTGTGGAAAAAACACTTTTTGCACTTGTGATAGTGTTGAAAAACCACTTTTCGCACTTGTGTTAGTGTTGAAAACCCACTTTTCGCACTTGTATTGGTGCAGGAAACCACTTTTGCACTTGTATTAGTGTGGAAAAAACACTTTTTGCACTTGTGATAGTGTTGAAAAACCACTTTTCGCACTTGTGTTAGTGTTGAAAAACCACTTTTCGCACTTGAGTTGGTGCAGGAAACCACTTTTGCACGTGTATTAGTGTGGAAAAACCACTTTTCGCACTTGTGTTAGTGTTGAAAAACCACTTTTCGCACTTGTGTTAGTGTTGAAAAACCACTTTTCGCACTTGTGTTGGTGTTGAAAAACCACTTTTCGCACTTGTGTTAGTGTTGAAAAACCACTTTTCGCACTTGTGTTGGTGCAGGAAACCACTTTTGCACTTGTATTAGTGTGGAAAAAACACTTTTCGCACTTGTGTTAGTGTTGAAAAACCACTTTTCGCACTTATGTTAGTGTTGAAAAACCACTTTTCGCCCTTGTGTTGGTGCAGGAAACCACTTTTGCACTTGTATTAGTGTGGAAAAAACACTTTTTGCACTTGTGATAGTGTTGAAAAACCACTTTTCACACTTGTGTTAGTGTTGAAAAACCACTTTTCGCACTTGTGTTGGTGCAGGAAACCACTTTTGCACTTGTATTAGTGTGGAAAAACCACTTTTCGCACTTGTGTTAGTGTTGAAAATCCACTTTTCGCACTTGTGTTAGTGTTGAAAAACCACTTTTCGCGCTTATGTTAGTGTTGAAAAACCACTTTTCGCACTTGTGTTGGTGCAGGAAACCACTTTTGCACTTGTATTAGTGTGGAAAAAACACTTTTTGCACTTGTGATAGTGTTGAAAAACCACTTTTCGCACTTGTGTTAGTGTTGAAAAACCACTTTTCGCACTTGTGTTGGTGCAGGAAACCACTTTTGCACCTGTATTAGTGTGGACAATCCACTTTTCGCACTTGTGTTAGTGATGAAAAACCACTTTTCGCACTTGTGTTAGTGTTGAAAAACCACTTTTCGCACTTGTGTTAGTGTTGAAAAACCACTTTTTGCACTTGTGATGGTGTTGAAAATCCACTTTTTGCACTTGTGTTGGTGTGGAAAATCCACTTTTCGCACTTGTGTTAGTGTTGAAAAACCACTTTTCGCACTTATGTTAGTGTTGAAAAACCACTTTTCGCACTTGTGTTAGTGTTGAAAATCCACTTTTCGCACTTGTGTTAGTGTTGAAAAACCACTTTTCGCACTTGTGTTGGTGCAGGAAACCACTTTTGCACTTGTATTAGTGTGGAAAAACCACTTTTCGCACTTATGTTAGTGTTGAAAAACCACTTTTTGCACTTGTGTTAGTGTTGAAAATCCACTTTTCGCACTTATGTTAGTGTTGAAAAACCACTTTTCGCACTTGTGTTGGTGCAGGAAACCACTTTTGCACTTGTGTTAGTGTTGAAAAACCACTTTTCACACTTGTGTTAGTGTTGAAAAACCACTTTTCCCACTTGTGTAAGTGTTGAAAAACCACTTTTCGCACTTGTGTTGGTGCAGGAAACCACTTTTGCACTTGTATTAGTGTGGAAAAAACACTTTTTGCACTTGTATTAGTGTGGAAAAAACACTTTTTGCACTTGTGATAGTGTTGAAAAACCACTTTTCGCACTTGTGTTAGTGTTGAAAACCCACTTTTCGCACTTGTGTTGGTGCAGGAAACCACATTTGCACTTGTATTAGTGTGGAAAAACCACTTTTTGCACTTGTGATAGTGTTGAAAAACCACTTTTCGCACTTGTGTTAGTGTTGAAAAACCACTTTTCGCACTTGTGTTGGTGCATGAAACCACTTTTGCACTTGTATTAGTGTGGAAAAAACACTTTTTGCACTTGTGATAGTGTTGAAAAACCACTTTTCGCACTTGCGTTAGTGTTGAAAAACCACTTTTCGCACTTGTGTTAGTGTTGAAAAACCACTTTTCGCACTTGTGTTGGTGCAGGAAACCACTTTTGCACTTGTATTAGTGTGGAAAAAACACTTTTTGCACTTGTGATAGTGTTGAAAAACCACTTTTTGCACTTGTGTTAGTGTTGAAAAACCACTTTTCGCACTTGTGTTGGTGCAGGAAACCACTTTTGCACTTGTATTAGTGTGGAAAACCCACTTTTCGCACTTGTGATAGTGTTGAAAAACCACTTTTCGCACTTGTGTTGGTGCAGGAAACCACTTTTGCACTTGTATTAGTGTGGAAAAAACACTTTTTGCACTTGGGATAGTGTTGAAAAACCACTTTTCACACTTGTATTAGTGTGGAAAAAACACTTTTTGCACCTGTGATAGTGTGGAAAAACTACTTTTCGCACTTGTGTTAATGTTGAAAAACCACTTTTCGCACTTGTGTTAGTGTTGAAAAACCACTTTTCGCACTTGTGTTGGTGCAGGAAACCACTTTTGCACTTGTATTAGTGTGGAAAAAACACTTTTTGCTCTTGTGATAGTGTTGAAAAACCACTTTTTGCACTTATGTTAGTGTTGAAAAACCACTTTTCGCACTTGTGTTGGTGCAGGAAACCACTTTTGCACTTGTATTAGTGTGGAAAAAACACTTTTTGCACTTGGGATAGTGTTGAAAAACCACTTTTTGCACTTGTGTTGGTGCAGGAAACCACTTTTGCACTTGCATTAGTGTGGAAAAACCACTTTTCGCACTTGTGTTAGTGTTGAAAAAACACTTTTCGCACTTGTGTTAGTGTTGAAAAACCACTTTTCGCACTTGTGTTGGTGCAGGAAACCACTTTTGCACTTGTATTAGTGTGGAAAAAACACTTTTTGCACTTGTGATAGTGTTGAAAAACCACTTTTCGCACTTGCGTTAGTGTTGAAAAACCACTTTTCGCACTTGTGTTAGTGTTGAAAAACCACTTTTCACACTTGTGTTGGTGCAGGAAACCACTTTTGCACTTGTATTAGTGTGGAAAAAACACTTTTTGCACTTGTGATAGTGTTGAAAAACCACTTTTCGCACTTGTCTTAATGTTGAAAAACCACTTTTCGCACTTGTGTTGGTGGAGGAAACCACTTTTGCACTTGTATTAGTGTGGAAAAAACACTTTTGCACTTGTGATAGTGTTGAAAAACCACTTTTCGCACTTGTGTTAGTGTTGAAAAACCACTTTTCGCACTTGTATTGGTGCAGGAAACCACTTTTGCACTTGTATTAGTGTGGAAAAAACACTTTTTGCACTTGTGATAGTGTTGAAAAACCACTTTTCGCACTTGTGTTAGTGTTGAAAAACCACTTTTCGCACTTGTGTTGGTGCAGGAAACCACTTTTGCACGTGTATTAGTGTGGAAAAACCACTTTTCGCACTTGTGTTAGTGTTGAAAAACCACTTTTCGCACTTGTGTTAGTGTTGAAAAACCACTTTTCGCACTTGTGTTGGTGTTGAAAAACCACTTTTCGCACTTGTGTTAGTGTTGAAAAACCACTTTTCGCACTTGTGTTGGTGCAGGAAACCACTTTTGCACTTGTATTAGTGTGGAAAAAACACTTTTCGCACTTGTGTTAGTGTTGAAAAACCACTTTTCGCACTTATGTTAGTGTTGAAAAACCACTTTTCGCCCTTGTGTTGGTGCAGGAAACCACTTTTGCACTTGTATTAGTGTGGAAAAAACACTTTTTGCACTTGTGATAGTGTTGAAAAACCACTTTTCACACTTGTGTTAGTGTTGAAAAACCACTTTTCGCACTTGTGTTGGTGCAGGAAACCACTTTTGCACTTGTATTAGTGTGGAAAAACCACTTTTCGCACTTGTGTTAGTGTTGAAAATCCACTTTTCGCACTTGTGTTAGTGTTGAAAAACCACTTTTCGCGCTTATGTTAGTGTTGAAAAACCACTTTTCGCACTTGTGTTGGTGCAGGAAACCACTTTTGCACTTGTATTAGTGTGGAAAAAACACTTTTTGCACTTGTGATAGTGTTGAAAAACCACTTTTCGCACTTGTGTTAGTGTTGAAAAACCACTTTTCGCACTTGTGTTGGTGCAGGAAACCACTTTTGCACCTGTATTAGTGTGGACAATCCACTTTTCGCACTTGTGTTAGTGATGAAAAACCACTTTTCGCACTTGTGTTAGTGTTGAAAAACCACTTTTCGCACTTGTGTTAGTGTTGAAAAACCACTTTTTGCACTTGTGATGGTGTTGAAAATCCACTTTTTGCACTTGTGTTGGTGTGGAAAATCCACTTTTCGCACTTGTGTTAGTGTTGAAAAACCACTTTTCGCACTTATGTTAGTGTTGAAAAACCACTTTTCGCACTTGTGTTAGTGTTGAAAATCCACTTTTCGCACTTGTGTTAGTGTTGAAAAACCACTTTTCGCACTTGTGTTGGTGCAGGAAACCACTTTTGCACTTGTATTAGTGTGGAAAAACCACTTTTCGCACTTATGTTAGTGTTGAAAAACCACTTTTTGCACTTGTGTTAGTGTTGAAAATCCACTTTTCGCACTTATGTTAGTGTTGAAAAACCACTTTTCGCACTTGTGTTGGTGCAGGAAACCACTTTTGCACTTGTGTTAGTGTTGAAAAACCACTTTTCACACTTGTGTTAGTGTTGAAAAACCACTTTTCCCACTTGTGTAACTGTTGAAAAACCACTTTTCGCACTTGTGTTGGTGCAGGAAACCACTTTTGCACTTGTATTAGTGTGGAAAAAACACTTTTTGCACTTGTATTAGTGTGGAAAAAACACTTTTTGCACTTGTGATAGTGTTGAAAAACCACTTTTCGCACTTGTGTTAGTGTTGAAAACCCACTTTTCGCACTTGTGTTGGTGCAGGAAACCACATTTGCACTTGTATTAGTGTGGAAAAACCACTTTTTGCACTTGTGATAGTGTTGAAAAACCACTTTTCGCACTTGTGTTAGTGTTGAAAAACCACTTTTCGCACTTGTGTTGGTGCATGAAACCACTTTTGCACTTGTATTAGTGTGGAAAAAACACTTTTTGCACTTGTGATAGTGTTGAAAAACCACTTTTCGCACTTGCGTTAGTGTTGAAAAACCACTTTTCGCACTTGTGTTAGTGTTGAAAAACCACTTTTCGCACTTGTGTTGGTGCAGGAAACCACTTTTGCACTTGTATTAGTGTGGAAAAAACACTTTTTGCACTTGTGATAGTGTTGAAAAACCACTTTTTGCACTTGTGTTAGTGTTGAAAAACCACTTTTCGCACTTGTGTTGGTGCAGGAAACCACTTTTGCACTTGTATTAGTGTGGAAAACCCACTTTTCGCACTTGTGATAGTGTTGAAAAACCACTTTTCGCACTTGTGTTGGTGCAGGAAACCACTTTTGCACTTGTATTAGTGTGGAAAAAACACTTTTTGCACTTGTGATAGTGTTGAAAAACCACTTTTCGCACTTGTGTTAGTGTTGAAAAACCACTTTTCGCACCTGTGTTAGTGTTGAAAAACCACGTTTCGCACTTGAGTTAGTGTTGAAAAACCACTTTTCGCACTTGTGTTGGTGCAGGAAACCACTTTTGCACTTGTATTAGTGTGGAAAAACCACTTTTCGCACTTGTGTTAGTGTTGAAAAACCACTTTTCGCACTTGTGTTAGTGTTGAAAACCACATTTCGCACTTGTGTTAGTGTTGAAAAACCACTTTTCGCACTTGTGTTGGTGCAGGAAACCACTTTTGCACTTGTATTAGTGTGGAAAAAACACTTTTGCACTTGTGATAGTGTTGAAAAACCACTTTTCGCACTTGTCTTAATGTTGAAAAACCACTTTTCGCACTTGTGTTGGTGCAGGAAACCACTTTTGCACTTGTATTAGTGTGGAAAAACCACTCTTTGCACATGTGTTAGTGTTGAAAAACCACTTTTCGCACTTGTGTTGGTGCAGGAAACCACTTTTGCATTTGTATTAGTGTGGAAAAAACACTTTTTGCACTTGTGATAGTGTTGAAAAACCACTTTTTGCACTTGTGTTAGTGTTGAAAAACCACTTTTCGCACTTGTGTTGGTGCAGGAAACCACTTTTGCACTTGTATTAGTGTGGAAAACCCACTTTTCGCACTTGTGATAGTGTTGAAAAACCACTTTTCGCACTGGTGTTGGTGAAGGAAACCACTTTTGCACTTGTGTTAGTGTTGAAAAACCACTTTTCGCACTTGTGTTAGTGTTGAAAAACCACTTTTCGCACTTGTGTTGGTGCAGGAAACCACTTTTGCACTTGTATTAGTGTGGAAAAAACACTTTTCGCACTTGTGTTATTGTTGAAAATCCACTTTTCGCACTTGTCTTAGTGCAGGAAACCACTTTTGCACTTGTATTAGTGTGGAAAACCCAATTTTTGCACTTGGGATAGTGTTGAAAAACCACTTTTCGCACTTTTATTAGTGTGGAAAAAACACTTTTTGCACTTGTGATAGTGTGGAAAAACCACTTTTCGCACTTGTGTTAGTGTTGAAAAACCACTTTTCGCACTTTTATTAGTGTGGAAAAAACACTTTTTGCACTTGTGTTAGTGTGGAAAAAACACTTTTCGCACTTGTGTTGGTGCAGGAAGCCACTTTTCGCACTTGTGTTGGTGCAGGAAACCACTTTTGCACTTGTATTAGTGTGGAAAAACCAATTTCGCACTTGTGATAGTGTTGAAAAACCACATTTCGCACTTGTGTTAGTGTTGAAAAACCACTTTTCGCACTTGTGTTGGTGCAGGAAACCACTTTTGCACTTGTATTAGTGTGGAAAAAACACTTTTTGCACTTGTGATAGTGTTGAAAAACCACTTTTTGCACTTGCGTTAGTGTTGAAAAACCACTTTTCGCACTTGTGTTGGTGCAGGAAACCACTTTTGCACTTGTATTAGTGTGGAAAAAACACTTTTTGCACTTGGGATAGTGTTGAAAAACCACTTTTCACACTTGTATTAGTGTGGAAAAAACACTTTTTGCACTTGTGATAGTGTGGAAAAACTACTTTTCGCACTTGTGTTAATGTTGAAAAACCACTTTTCGCACTTGTGTTAGTGTTGAAAAACCACTTTTCGCACTTGTGTTGGTGCAGGAAACCACTTTTGCACTTGTATTAGTGTGGAAAAAACACTTTTTGCTCTTGTGATAGTGTTGAAAAACCACTTTTCGCACTTATGTTAGTGTTGAAAAACCACTTTTCGCACTTGTGTTGGTGCAGGAAACCACTTTTGCACTTGTATTAGTGTGGAAAAAACACTTTTTGCACTTGGGATAGTGTTGAAAAACCACTTTTTGCACTTGTGTTGGTGCAGGAAACCACTTTTGCACTTGCATTAGTGTGGAAAAACCACTTTTCGCACTTGTGTTAGTGTTGAAAAAACACTTTTCGCACTTGTGTTAGTGTTGAAAAACCACTTTTCGCACTTGTGTTGGTGCAGGAAACCACTTTTGCACTTGTATTAGTGTGGAAAAAACACTTTTTGCACTTGTGATAGTGTTGAAAAACCACTTTTCGCACTTGCGTTAGTGTTGAAAAACCACTTTTCGCACTTGTGTTAGTGTTGAAAAACCACTTTTCGCACTTGTGTTGGTGCAGGAAACCACTTTTGCACTTGTATTAGTGTGGAAAAAACACTTTTTGCACTTGTGATAGTGTTGAAAAACCACTTTTCGCACTTGTCTTAATGTTGAAAAACCACTTTTCGCACTTGTGTTGGTGGAGGAAACCACTTTTGCACTTGTATTAGTGTGGAAAAAACACTTTTGCACTTGTGATAGTGTTGAAAAACCACTTTTCGCACTTGTGTTAGTGTTGAAAAACCACTTTTCGCACTTGTATTGGTGCAGGAAACCACTTTTGCACTTGTATTAGTGTGGAAAAAACACTTTTTGCACTTGTGATAGTGTTGAAAAACCACTTTTCGCACTTGTGTTAGTGTTGAAAAACCACTTTTCGCACTTGTGTTGGTGCAGGAAACCACTTTTGCACGTGTATTAGTGTGGAAAAACCACTTTTCGCACTTGTGTTAGTGTTGAAAAACCACTTTTCGCACTTGTGTTAGTGTTGAAAAACCACTTTTCGCACTTGTGTTGGTGTTGAAAAACCACTTTTCGCACTTGTGTTAGTGTTGAAAAACCACTTTTCGCACTTGTGTTGGTGCAGGAAACCACTTTTGCACTTGTATTAGTGTGGAAAAAACACTTTTCGCACTTGCGTTAGTGTTGAAAAACCACTTTTCGCACTTATGTTAGTGTTGAAAAACCACTTTTCGCCCTTGTGTTGGTGCAGGAAACCACTTTTGCACTTGTATTAGTGTGGAAAAAACACTTTTTGCACTTGTGATAGTGTTGAAAAACCACTTTTCACACTTGTGTTAGTGTTGAAAAACCACTTTTCGCACTTGTGTTGGTGCAGGAAACCACTTTTGCACTTGTATTAGTGTGGAAAAACCACTTTTCGCACTTGTGTTAGTGTTGAAAATCCACTTTTCGCACTTGTGTTAGTGTTGAAAAACCACTTTTCGCGCTTATGTTAGTGTTGAAAAACCACTTTTCGCACTTGTGTTGGTGCAGGAAACCACTTTTGCACTTGTATTAGTGTGGAAAAAACACTTTTTGCACTTGTGATAGTGTTGAAAAACCACTTTTCGCACTTGTGTTAGTGTTGAAAAACCACTTTTCGCACTTGTGTTGGTGCAGGAAACCACTTTTGCACCTGTATTAGTGTGGACAATCCACTTTTCGCACTTGTGTTAGTGATGAAAAACCACTTTTCGCACTTGTGTTAGTGTTGAAAAACCACTTTTCGCACTTGTGTTAGTGTTGAAAAACCACTTTTTGCACTTGTGATGGTGTTGAAAATCCACTTTTTGCACTTGTGTTGGTGTGGAAAATCCACTTTTCGCACTTGTGTTAGTGTTGAAAAACCACTTTTTGCACTTATGTTAGTGTTGAAAAACCACTTTTCGCACTTGTGTTAGTGTTGAAAATCCACTTTTCGCACTTGTGTTAGTGTTGAAAAACCACTTTTCGCACTTGTGTTGGTGCAGGAAACCACTTTTGCACTTGTATTAGTGTGGAAAAACCACTTTTCGCACTTATGTTAGTGTTGAAAAACCACTTTTTGCACTTGTGTTAGTGTTGAAAATCCACTTTTCGCACTTATGTTAGTGTTGAAAAACCACTTTTCGCACTTGTGTTGGTGCAGGAAACCACTTTTGCACTTGTGTTAGTGTTGAAAAACCACTTTTCAAACTTGTGTTAGTGTTGAAAAACCACTTTTCCCACTTGTGTAAGTGTTGAAAAACCACTTTTCGCACTTGTGTTGGTGCAGGAAACCACTTTTGCACTTGCATTAGTGTGGAAAAAACACTTTTTGCACTTGTATTAGTGTGGAAAAAACACTTTTTGCACTTGTGATCGTGTTGAAAAACCACTTTTCGCACTTGTGTTAGTGTTGAAAACCCACTTTTCGCACTTGTGTTGGTGCAGGAAACCACATTTGCACTTGTATTAGTGTGGAAAAACCACTTTTTGCACTTGTGATAGTGTTGAAAAACCACTTTTCACACTTGTGTTAGTGTTGAAAAACCACTTTTCGCACTTGTGTTGGTGCATGAAACCACTTTTGCACTTGTATTAGTGTGGAAAAAACACTTTTTGCACTTGTGATAGTGTTGAAAAACCACTTTTCGCACTTGCGTTAGTGTTGAAAAACCACTTTTCGCACTTGTGTTAGTGTTGAAAAACCACTTTTCGCACTTGTGTTGGTGCAGGAAACCACTTTTGCACTTGTATTAGTGTGGAAAAAACACTTTTTGCACTTGTGATAGTGTTGAAAAACCACTTTTCGCACTTGTCTTAATGTTGAAAAACCACTTTTCGCAATTGCGTTAGTGTTGAAAAACCACTTTTCGCACTTGTGTTAGTGTTGAAAAACCACTTTTCGCACTTGTGTTGGTGCAGGAAACCACTTTTGCACTTGTATTAGTGTGGAAAAAACACTTTTTGCACTTGTGATAGTGTTGAAAAACCACTTTTCGCACTTGTCTTAATGTTGAAAA
This sequence comes from Myxine glutinosa, assembly GCF_964187855.1. Classification (NCBI taxonomy): domain Eukaryota; kingdom Metazoa; phylum Chordata; class Myxini; order Myxiniformes; family Myxinidae; genus Myxine; species Myxine glutinosa. The sequence continues at coordinate 35,877 of NW_027617634.1, read as the reverse complement.
ACCACTTTTCGCACTTGTGTTGGTGGAGGAAACCACTTTTGCACTTGTATTAGTGTGGAAAAAACACTTTTGCACTTGTGATAGTGTTGAAAAACCACTTTTCGCACTTGTGTTAGTGTTGAAAAACCACTTTTCGCACTTGTGTTGGTGCATGAAACCACTTTTGCACTTGTATTAGTGTGGAAAAAACACTTTTTGCACTTGTGATAGTGTTGAAAAACCACTTTTCGCACTTGTGTTAGTGTTGAAAAACCACTTTTCGCACTTGTGTTGGTGCAGGAAACCACTTTTGCACTTGTATTAGTGTGGAAAAACCACACTTTGCACATGTGTTAGTGTTGAAAAACCACTTTTAGCACTTGTGTTGGTGCAGGAAACCACTTTTGCACTTGTATTAGTGTGGAAAAAACACTTTTTGCACTTGTGATAGTGTTGAAAAACCACTTTTTGCACTTGTGTTAGTGTTGAAAAACCACTTTTCGCACTTGCGTTGGTGCAGGAAACCACTTTTGCACTTGTATTAGTGTGGAAAACCCACTTTTCGCACTTGTGATAGTGTTGAAAACCACTTTTCGCACTTGTGTTAGTGTTGAAAAACCACTTTTCGCACTTGTGTTGGTGCAGGAAACCACTTTTGCACTTGTATTAGTGTGGAAAAACCACTCTTTGCACATGTGTTAGTGTTGAAAAACCACTTTTCGCACTTGTGTTGGTGCAGGAAACCACTTTTGCACTTGTATTAGTGTGTAAAAAACACTTTTTGCACTTGTGATAGTGTTGAAAAACCACTTTTTGCACTTGTGTTAGTGTTGAAAAACCACTTTTCGCACTTGTGTTGGTGCAGGAAACCACTTTTGCACTTGTATTAGTGTGGAAAAACCACTTTTTGCACTTGTGATAGTGTTGAAAAACCACTTTTCGCACTTGTGTTAGTGTTGAAAAACCACTTTTCGCACTTGTGTTGGTGCATGAAACCACTTTTGCACTTGTATTAGTGTGGAAAAAACACTTTTTGCACTTGTGATAGTGTTGAAAAACCACTTTTCGCACTTGTGTTAGTGTTGAAAAACCACTTTTCGCACTTGTGTTGGTGCAGGAAACCACTTTTGCACTTGTATTAGTGTGGAAAAACCACTCTTTGCACATGTGTTAGTGTTGAAAAACCACTTTTCGCACTTGTGTTGGTGCAGGAAACCACTTTTGCACTTGTATTAGTGTGGAAAAAACACTTTTTGCACTTGTGATAGTGTTGAAAAACCACTTTTTGCACTTGTGTTAGTGTTGAAAAACCACTTTTCGCACTTGTGTTGGTGCAGGAAACCACTTTTGCACTTGTATTAGTGTGGAAAACCCACTTTTCGCACTTGTGATAGTGTTGAAAAACCACTTTTCGCACTGGTGTTGGTGAAGGAAACCACTTTTGCACTTGTGTTAGTGTTGAAAAACCACTTTTCGCACTTGTGTTAGTGTTGAAAAACCACTTTTCGCACTTGTGTTGGTGCAGGAAACCACTTTTGCACTTGTATTAGTGTGGAAAAAACACTTTTTGCACTTGTGATAGTGTTGAAAAACCACTTTTCGCACTTGTCTTAATGTTGAAAAACCACTTTTCGCACTTGTGTTGGTGGAGGAAACCACTTTTGCACTTGTATTAGTGTGGAAAAAACACTTTTGCACTTGTGATAGTGTTGAAAAACCACTTTTCGCACTTGTGTTAGTGTTGAAAAACCACTTTTCGCACTTGTATTGGTGCAGGAAACCACTTTTGCACTTGTATTAGTGTGGAAAAAACACTTTTTGCACTTGTGATAGTGTTGAAAAACCACTTTTCGCACTTGTGTTAGTGTTGAAAAACCACTTTTCGCACTTGTGTTGGTGCAGGAAACCACTTTTGCACGTGTATTAGTGTGGAAAAACCACTTTTCGCACTTGTGTTAGTGTTGAAAAACCACTTTTCGCACTTGTGTTAGTGTTGAAAAACCACTTTTCGCACTTGTGTTGGTGTTGAAAAACCACTTTTCGCACTTGTGTTAGTGTTGAAAAACCACTTTTCGCACTTGTGTTGGTGCAGGAAACCACTTTTGCACTTGTATTAGTGTGGAAAAAACACTTTTCGCACTTGTGTTAGTGTTGAAAAACCACTTTTCGCACTTATGTTAGTGTTGAAAAACCACTTTTCGCCCTTGTGTTGGTGCAGGAAACCACTTTTGCACTTGTATTAGTGTGGAAAAAACACTTTTTGCACTTGTGATAGTGTTGAAAAACCACTTTTCACACTTGTGTTAGTGTTGAAAAACCACTTTTCGCACTTGTGTTGGTGCAGGAAACCACTTTTGCACTTGTATTAGTGTGGAAAAACCACTTTTCGCACTTGTGTTAGTGTTGAAAATCCACTTTTCGCACTTGTGTTAGTGTTGAAAAACCACTTTTCGCGCTTATGTTAGTGTTGAAAAACCACTTTTCGCACTTGTGTTGGTGCAGGAAACCACTTTTGCACTTGTATTAGTGTGGAAAAAACACTTTTTGCACTTGTGATAGTGTTGAAAAACCACTTTTCGCACTTGTGTTAGTGTTGAAAAACCACTTTTCGCACTTGTGTTGGTGCAGGAAACCACTTTTGCACCTGTATTAGTGTGGACAATCCACTTTTCGCACTTGTGTTAGTGATGAAAAACCACTTTTCGCACTTGTGTTAGTGTTGAAAAACCACTTTTCGCACTTGTGTTAGTGTTGAAAAAACACTTTTTGCACTTGTGATGGTGTTGAAAATCCACTTTTTGCACTTGTGTTGGTGTGGAAAATCCACTTTTCGCACTTGTGTTAGTGTTGAAAAACCACTTTTCGCACTTATGTTAGTGTTGAAAAACCACTTTTCGCACTTGTGTTAGTGTTGAAAATCCACTTTTCGCACTTGTGTTAGTGTTGAAAAACCACTTTTCGCACTTGTGTTGGTGCAGGAAACCACTTTTGCACTTGTATTAGTGTGGAAAAACCACTTTTCGCACTTATGTTAGTGTTGAAAAACCACTTTTTGCACTTGTGTTAGTGTTGAAAATCCACTTTTCGCACTTATGTTAGTGTTGAAAAACCACTTTTCGCACTTGTGTTGGTGCAGGAAACCACTTTTGCACTTGTGTTAGTGTTGAAAAACCACTTTTCACACTTGTGTTAGTGTTGAAAAACCACTTTTCCCACTTGTGTAAGTGTTGAAAAACCACTTTTCGCACTTGTGTTGGTGCAGGAAACCACTTTTGCACTTGTATTAGTGTGGAAAAAACACTTTTTGCACTTGTATTAGTGTGGAAAAAACACTTTTTGCACTTGTGATAGTGTTGAAAAACCACTTTTCGCACTTGTGTTAGTGTTGAAAACCCACTTTTCGCACTTGTGTTGGTGCAGGAAACCACATTTGCACTTGTATTAGTGTGGAAAAACCACTTTTTGCACTTGTGATAGTGTTGAAAAACCACTTTTCGCACTTGTGTTAGTGTTGAAAAACCACTTTTCGCACTTGTGTTGGTGCATGAAACCACTTTTGCACTTGTATTAGTGTGGAAAACCCACTTTTCGCACTTGTGATAGTGTTGAAAAACCACTTTTCGCACTTGTGTTGGTGCAGGAAACCACTTTTGCACTTGTATTAGTGTGGAAAAAACACTTTTTGCACTTGTGATAGTGTTGAAAAACCACTTTTCGCACTTGTGTTAGTGTTGAAAAACCACTTTTCGCACCTGTGTTAGTGTTGAAAAACCACGTTTCGCACTTGAGTTAGTGTTGAAAAACCACTTTTCGCACTTGTGTTGGTGCAGGAAACCACTTTTGCACTTGTATTAGTGTGGAAAAACCACTTTTCGCACTTGTGTTAGTGTTGAAAAACCACTTTTCGCACTTGTGTTAGTGTTGAAAACCACATTTCGCACTTGTGTTAGTGTTGAAAAACCACTTTTCGCACTTGTGTTGGTGCAGGAAACCACTTTTGCACTTGTATTAGTGTGGAAAAAACACTTTTGCACTTGTGATAGTGTTGAAAAACCACTTTTCGCACTTGTCTTAATGTTGAAAAACCACTTTTCGCACTTGTGTTGGTGCAGGAAACCACTTTTGCACTTGTATTAGTGTGGAAAAACCACTCTTTGCACATGTGTTAGTGTTGAAAAACCACTTTTCGCACTTGTGTTGGTGCAGGAAACCACTTTTGCATTTGTATTAGTGTGGAAAAAACACTTTTTGCACTTGTGATAGTGTTGAAAAACCACTTTTTGCACTTGTGTTAGTGTTGAAAAACCACTTTTCGCACTTGTGTTGGTGCAGGAAACCACTTTTGCACTTGTATTAGTGTGGAAAACCCACTTTTCGCACTTGTGATAGTGTTGAAAAACCACTTTTCGCACTGGTGTTGGTGAAGGAAACCACTTTTGCACTTGTGTTAGTGTTGAAAAACCACTTTTCGCACTTGTGTTAGTGTTGAAAAACCACTTTTCGCACTTGTGTTGGTGCAGGAAACCACTTTTGCACTTGTATTAGTGTGGAAAAAACACTTTTCGCACTTGTGTTATTGTTGAAAATCCACTTTTCGCACTTGTGTTAGTGCAGGAAACCACTTTTGCACTTGTATTAGTGTGGAAAACCCACTTTTTGCACTTGGGATAGTGTTGAAAAACCACTTTTCGCACTTTTATTAGTGTGGAAAAAACACTTTTTGCACTTGTGATAGTGTGGAAAAACCACTTTTCGCACTTGTGTTAGTGTTGAAAACCCACTTTTCGCACTTGTGTTGGTGCAGTAAACCACTTTTGCACTTGTATTAGTGTGGAAAAAACACTTTTTGCACTTGTGATAGTGTTGAAAAACCACATTTCGCACTTGTGTTAGTGTGGAAAAAACACTTTTCGCACTTGTGTTGGTGCAGGAAGCCACTTTTCGCACTTGTGTTGGTGCAGGAAACCACTTTTGCACTTGTATTAGTGTGGAAAAACCAATTTCGCACTTGTGATAGTGTTGAAAAACCACATTTCGCACTTGTGTTAGTGTTGAAAAACCACTTTTCGCACTTGTGTTGGTGCAGGAAACCACTTTTGCACTTGTATTAGTGTGGAAAAAACACTTTTTGCACTTGTGATAGTGTTGAAAAACCACTTTTTGCACTTGCGTTAGTGTTGAAAAACCACTTTTCGCACTTGTGTTGGTGCAGGAAACCACTTTTGCACTTGTATTAGTGTGGAAAAAACACTTTTTGCACTTGGGATAGTGTTGAAAAACCACTTTTCACACTTGTATTAGTGTGGAAAAAACACTTTTTGCACTTGTGATAGTGTGGAAAAACTACTTTTCGCACTTGTGTTAATGTTGAAAAACCACTTTTCGCACTTGTGTTAGTGTTGAAAAACCACTTTTCGCACTTGTGTTGGTGCAGGAAACCACTTTTGCACTTGTATTAGTGTGGAAAAAACACTTTTTGCTCTTGTGATAGTGTTGAAAAACCACTTTTCGCACTTATGTTAGTGTTGAAAAACCACTTTTCGCACTTGTGTTGGTGCAGGAAACCACTTTTGCACTTGTATTAGTGTGGAAAAAACACTTTTTGCACTTGGGATAGTGTTGAAAAACCACTTTTTGCACTTGTGTTGGTGCAGGAAACCACTTTTGCACTTGCATTAGTGTGGAAAAACCACTTTTCGCACTTGTGTTAGTGTTGAAAAAACACTTTTCGCACTTGTGTTAGTGTTGAAAAACCACTTTTCGCACTTGTGTTGGTGCAGGAAACCACTTTTGCACTTGTATTAGTGTGGAAAAAACACTTTTTGCACTTGTGATAGTGTTGAAAAACCACTTTTCGCACTTGCGTTAGTGTTGAAAAACCACTTTTCGCACTTGTGTTAGTGTTGAAAAACCACTTTTCGCACTTGTGTTGGTGCAGGAAACCACTTTTGCACTTGTATTAGTGTGGAAAAAACACTTTTTGCACTTGTGATAGTGTTGAAAAACCACTTTTCGCACTTGTCTTAATGTTGAAAAACCACTTTTCGCACTTGTGTTGGTGGAGGAAACCACTTTTGCACTTGTATTAGTGTGGAAAAAACACTTTTGCACTTGTGATAGTGTTGAAAAACCACTTTTCGCACTTGTGTTAGTGTTGAAAAACCACTTTTCGCACTTGTATTGGTGCAGGAAACCACTTTTGCACTTGTATTAGTGTGGAAAAAACACTTTTTGCACTTGTGATAGTGTTGAAAAACCACTTTTCGCACTTGTGTTAGTGTTGAAAAACCACTTTTCGCACTTGTGTTGGTGCAGGAAACCACTTTTGCACGTGTATTAGTGTGGAAAAACCACTTTTCGCACTTGTGTTAGTGTTGAAAAACCACTTTTCGCACTTGTGTTAGTGTTGAAAAACCACTTTTCGCACTTGTGTTGGTGTTGAAAAACCACTTTTCGCACTTGTGTTAGTGTTGAAAAACCACTTTTCGCACTTGTGTTGGTGCAGGAAACCACTTTTGCACTTGTATTAGTGTGGAAAAAACACTTTTCGCACTTGCGTTAGTGTTGAAAAACCACTTTTCGCACTTATGTTAGTGTTGAAAAACCACTTTTCGCCCTTGTGTTGGTGCAGGAAACCACTTTTGCACTTGTATTAGTGTGGAAAAAACACTTTTTGCACTTGTGATAGTGTTGAAAAACCACTTTTCACACTTGTGTTAGTGTTGAAAAACCACTTTTCGCACTTGTGTTGGTGCAGGAAACCACTTTTGCACTTGTATTAGTGTGGAAAAACCACTTTTCGCACTTGTGTTAGTGTTGAAAATCCACTTTTCGCACTTGTGTTAGTGTTGAAAAACCACTTTTCGCGCTTATGTTAGTGTTGAAAAACCACTTTTCGCACTTGTGTTGGTGCAGGAAACCACTTTTGCACTTGTATTAGTGTGGAAAAAACACTTTTTGCACTTGTGATAGTGTTGAAAAACCACTTTTCGCACTTGTGTTAGTGTTGAAAAACCACTTTTCGCACTTGTGTTGGTGCAGGAAACCACTTTTGCACCTGTATTAGTGTGGACAATCCACTTTTCGCACTTGTGTTAGTGATGAAAAACCACTTTTCGCACTTGTGTTAGTGTTGAAAAACCACTTTTCGCACTTGTGTTAGTGTTGAAAAACCACTTTTTGCACTTGTGATGGTGTTGAAAATCCACTTTTTGCACTTGTGTTGGTGTGGAAAATCCACTTTTCGCACTTGTGTTAGTGCAGGAAACCACTTTTTGCACTTATGTTAGTGTTGAAAAACCACTTTTCGCACTTGTGTTAGTGTTGAAAAACCACTTTTTGCACTTGTGATGGTGTTGAAAATCCACTTTTCGCACTTGTGTTATTGTTGAAAATCCACTTTTCGCACTTGTGTTAGTGCAGGAAACCACTTTTGCACTTGTATTAGTGTGGAAAACCCACTTTTTGCACTTGGGATAGTGTTGAAAAACCACTTTTCGCACTTTTATTAGTGTGGAAAAAACACTTTTTGCACTTGTGATAGTGTGGAAAAACCACTTTTCGCACTTGTGTTAGTGTTGAAAACCCACTTTTCGCACTTGTGTTGGTGCAGTAAACCACTTTTGCACTTGTATTAGTGTGGAAAAAACACTTTTTGCACTTGTGATAGTGTTGAAAAACCACATTTCGCACTTGTGTTAGTGTGGAAAAAACACTTTTCGCACTTGTGTTGGTGCAGGAAGCCACTTTTCGCACTTGTGTTGGTGCAGGAAACCACTTTTGCACTTGTATTAGTGTGGAAAAACCAATTTCGCACTTGTGATAGTGTTGAAAAACCACATTTCGCACTTGTGTTAGTGTTGAAAAACCACTTTTCGCACTTGTGTTGGTGCAGGAAACCACTTTTGCACTTGTATTAGTGTGGAAAAAACACTTTTTGCACTTGTGATAGTGTTGAAAAACCACTTTTTGCACTTGCGTTAGTGTTGAAAAACCACTTTTCGCACTTGTGTTGGTGCAGGAAACCACTTTTGCACTTGTATTAGTGTGGAAAAAACACTTTTTGCACTTGGGATAGTGTTGAAAAACCACTTTTCACACTTGTATTAGTGTGGAAAAAACACTTTTTGCACTTATGATAGTGTGGAAAAACTACTTTTCGCACTTGTGTTAATGTTGAAAAACCACTTTTCGCACTTGTGTTAGTGTTGAAAAACCACTTTTCGCACTTGTGTTGGTGCAGGAAACCACTTTTGCACTTGTATTAGTGTGGAAAAAACACTTTTTGCTCTTGTGATAGTGTTGAAAAACCACTTTTCGCACTTATGTTAGTGTTGAAAAACCACTTTTCGCACTTGTGTTGGTGCAGGAAACCACTTTTGCACTTGTATTAGTGTGGAAAAAACACTTTTTGCACTTGGGATAGTGTTGAAAAACCACTTTTTGCACTTGTGTTGGTGCAGGAAACCACTTTTGCACTTGCATTAGTGTGGAAAAACCACTTTTCGCACTTGTGTTAGTGTTGAAAAAACACTTTTCGCACTTGTGTTAGTGTTGAAAAACCACTTTTCGCACTTGTGTTGGTGCAGGAAACCACTTTTGCACTTGTATTAGTGTGGAAAAAACACTTTTTGCACTTGTGATAGTGTTGAAAAACCACTTTTCGCACTTGCGTTAGTGTTGAAAAACCACTTTTCGCACTTGTGTTAGTGTTGAAAAACCACTTTTCGCACTTGTGTTGGTGCAGGAAACCACTTTTGCACTTGTATTAGTGTGGAAAAAACACTTTTTGCACTTGTGATAGTGTTGAAAAACCACTTTTCGCACTTGTCTTAATGTTGAAAAACCACTTTTCGCACTTGTGTTGGTGGAGGAAACCACTTTTGCACTTGTATTAGTGTGGAAAAAACACTTTTGCACTTGTGATAGTGTTGAAAAACCACTTTTCGCACTTGTGTTAGTGTTGAAAAACCACTTTTCGCACTTGTATTGGTGCAGGAAACCACTTTTGCACTTGTATTAGTGTGGAAAAAACACTTTTTGCACTTGTGATAGTGTTGAAAAACCACTTTTCGCACTTGTGTTAGTGTTGAAAAACCACTTTTCGCACTTGTGTTGGTGCAGGAAACCACTTTTGCACGTGTATTAGTGTGGAAAAACCACTTTTCGCACTTGTGTTAGTGTTGAAAAACCACTTTTCGCACTTGTGTTAGTGTTGAAAAACCACTTTTCGCACTTGTGTTGGTGTTGAAAAACCACTTTTCGCACTTGTGTTAGTGTTGAAAAACCACTTTTCGCACTTGTGTTGGTGCAGGAAACCACTTTTGCACTTGTATTAGTGTGGAAAAAACACTTTTCGCACTTGCGTTAGTGTTGAAAAACCACTTTTCGCACTTATGTTAGTGTTGAAAAACCACTTTTCGCCCTTGTGTTGGTGCAGGAAACCACTTTTGCACTTGTATTAGTGTGGAAAAAACACTTTTTGCACTTGTGATAGTGTTGAAAAACCACTTTTCACACTTGTGTTAGTGTTGAAAAACCACTTTTCGCACTTGTGTTGGTGCAGGAAACCACTTTTGCACTTGTATTAGTGTGGAAAAACCACTTTTCGCACTTGTGTTAGTGTTGAAAATCCACTTTTCGCACTTGTGTTAGTGTTGAAAAACCACTTTTCGCGCTTATGTTAGTGTTGAAAAACCACTTTTCGCACTTGTGTTGGTGCAGGAAACCACTTTTGCACTTGTATTAGTGTGGAAAAAACACTTTTTGCACTTGTGATAGTGTTGAAAAACCACTTTTCGCACTTGTGTTAGTGTTGAAAAACCACTTTTCGCACTTGTGTTGGTGCAGGAAACCACTTTTGCACCTGTATTAGTGTGGACAATCCACTTTTCGCACTTGTGTTAGTGATGAAAAACCACTTTTCGCACTTGTGTTAGTGTTGAAAAACCACTTTTCGCACTTGTGTTAGTGTTGAAAAACCACTTTTTGCACTTGTGATGGTGTTGAAAATCCACTTTTTGCACTTGTGTTGGTGTGGAAAATCCACTTTTCGCACTTGTGTTAGTGTTGAAAAACCACTTTTTGCACTTATGTTAGTGTTGAAAAACCACTTTTCGCACTTGTGTTAGTGTTGAAAATCCACTTTTCGCACTTGTGTTAGTGTTGAAAAACCACTTTTCGCACTTGTGTTGGTGCAGGAAACCACTTTTGCACTTGTATTAGTGTGGAAAAACCACTTTTCGCACTTATGTTAGTGTTGAAAAACCACTTTTTGCACTTGTGTTAGTGTTGAAAATCCACTTTTCGCACTTATGTTAGTGTTGAAAAACCACTTTTCGCACTTGTGTTGGTGCAGGAAACCACTTTTGCACTTGTGTTAGTGTTGAAAAACCACTTTTCACACTTGTGTTAGTGTTGAAAAACCACTTTTCCCACTTGTGTAAGTGTTGAAAAACCACTTTTCGCACTTGTGTTGGTGCAGGAAACCACTTTTGCACTTGTATTAGTGTGGAAAAAACACTTTTTGCACTTGTATTAGTGTGGAAAAAACACTTTTTGCACTTGTGATCGTGTTGAAAAACCACTTTTCGCACTTGTGTTAGTGTTGAAAACCCACTTTTCGCACTTGTGTTGGTGCAGGAAACCACATTTGCACTTGTATTAGTGTGGAAAAACCACTTTTTGCACTTGTGATAGTGTTGAAAAACCACTTTTCACACTTGTGTTAGTGTTGAAAAACCACTTTTCGCACTTGTGTTGGTGCATGAAACCACTTTTGCACTTGTATTAGTGTGGAAAAAACACTTTTTGCACTTGTGATAGTGTTGAAAAACCACTTTTCGCACTTGCGTTAGTGTTGAAAAACCACTTTTCGCACTTGTGTTAGTGTTGAAAAACCACTTTTCGCACTTGTGTTGGTGCAGGAAACCACTTTTGCACTTGTATTAGTGTGGAAAAAACACTTTTTGCACTTGTGATAGTGTTGAAAAACCACTTTTCGCACTTGTCTTAATGTTGAAAAACCACTTTTCGCAATTGCGTTAGTGTTGAAAAACCACTTTTCGCACTTGTGTTAGTGTTGAAAAACCACTTTTCGCACTTGTGTTGGTGCAGGAAACCACTTTTGCACTTGTATTAGTGTGGAAAAAACACTTTTTGCACTTGTGATAGTGTTGAAAAACCACTTTTCGCACTTGTCTTAATGTTGAAAAACCACTTTTCGCACTTGTGTTGGTGGAGGAAACCACTTTTGCACTTGTATTAGTGTGGAAAAAACACTTTTGCACTTGTGATAGTGTTGAAAAACCACTTTTCGCACTTGTGTTAGTGTTGAAAAACCACTTTTCGCACTTGTGTTGGTGCATGAAACCACTTTTGCACTTGTATTAGTGTGGAAAAAACACTTTTTGCACTTGTGATAGTGTTGAAAAACCACTTTTCGCACTTGTGTTAGTGTTGAAAAACCACTTTTCGCACTTGTGTTGGTGCAGGAAACCACTTTTGCACTTGTATTAGTGTGGAAAAACCACACTTTGCACATGTGTTAGTGTTGAAAAACCACTTTTAGCACTTGTGTTGGTGCAGGAAACCACTTTTGCACTTGTATTAGTGTGGAAAAAACACTTTTTGCACTTGTGATAGTGTTGAAAAACCACTTTTTGCACTTGTGTTAGTGTTGAAAAACCACTTTTCGCACTTGCGTTGGTGCAGGAAACCACTTTTGCACTTGTATTAGTGTGGAAAACCCACTTTTCGCACTTGTGATAGTGTTGAAAACCACTTTTCGCACTTGTGTTAGTGTTGAAAAACCACTTTTCGCACTTGTGTTGGTGCAGGAAACCACTTTTGCACTTGTATTAGTGTGGAAAAACCACTCTTTGCACATGTGTTAGTGTTGAAAAACCACTTTTCGCACTTGTGTTGGTGCAGGAAACCACTTTTGCACTTGTATTAGTGTGGAAAAAACACTTTTTGCACTTGTGATAGTGTTGAAAAACCACTTTTTGCACTTGTGTTAGTGTTGAAAAACCACTTTTCGCACTTGTGTTGGTGCAGGAAACCACTTTTGCACTTGTATTAGTGTGGAAAAACCACTTTTTGCACTTGTGATAGTGTTGAAAAACCACTTTTCGCACTTGTGTTAGTGTTGAAAAACCACTTTTCGCACTTGTGTTGGTGCATGAAACCACTTTTGCACTTGTATTAGTGTGGAAAAAACACTTTTTGCACTTGTGATAGTGTTGAAAAACCACTTTTCGCACTTGTGTTAGTGTTGAAAAACCACTTTTCGCACTTGTGTTGGTGCAGGAAACCACTTTTGCACTTGTATTAGCGTGGAAAAACCACTCTTTGCACATGTGTTAGTGTTGAAAAACCACTTTTCGCACTTGTGTTGGTGCAGGAAACCACTTTTGCACTTGTATTAGTGTGGAAAAAACACTTTTTGCACTTGTGATAGTGTTGAAAAACCACTTTTTGCACTTGTGTTAGTGTTGAAAAACCACTTTTCGCACTTGTGTTGGTGCAGGAAACCACTTTTGCACTTGTATTAGTGTGGAAAACCCACTTTTCGCACTTGTGATAGTGTTGAAAAACCACTTTTCGCACTGGTGTTGGTGAAGGAAACCACTTTTGCACTTGTGTTAGTGTTGAAAAACCACTTTTCGCACTTGTGTTAGTGTTGAAAAACCACTTTTCGCACTTGTGTTGCTGCAGGAAACCACTTTTGCACTTGTATTAGTGTGGAAAAAACACTTTTCGCACTTGTGTTATTGTTGAAAATCCACTTTTCGCACTTGTGTTAGTGCAGGAAACCACTTTTGCACTTGTATTAGTGTGGAAACCCCACTTTTTGCACTTGGGATAGTGTTGAAAAACCACTTTTCGCACTTTTATTAGTGTGGAAAAAACACTTTTTGCACTTGTGATAGTGTGGAAAAACCACTTTTCGCACTTGTGTTAGTGTTGAAAAACCACTTTTCGCACTTGTGTTGGTGCAGTAAACCACTTTTGCACTTGTATTAGTGTGGAAAAAACACTTTTTGCACTTGTGATAGTGTTGAAAAACCACATTTCGCACTTGTGTTAGTGTGGAAAAAACACTTTTCGCACTTGTGTTGGTGCAGGAAGCCACTTTTCGCACTTGTGTTGGTGCAGGAAACCACTTTTGCACTTGTATTAGTGTGGAAAAACCAATTTTGCACTTGTGATCGTGTTGAAAAACCACATTTCGCACTTGTGTTAGTGTTGAAAAACCACTTTTCGCACTTGTGTTGGTGCAGGAAACCACTTTTGCACTTGTATTAGTGTGGAAAAAACACTTTTTGCACTTGTGATAGTGTTGAAAAACCACTTTTTGCACTTGCGTTAGTGTTGAAAAACCACTTTTCGCACTTGTGTTGGTGCAGGAAACCACTTTTGCACTTGTATTAGTGTGGAAAAAACACTTTTTGCACTTGGGATAGTGTTGAAAAACCACTTTTCACACTTGTATTAGTGTGGAAAAAACACTTTTTGCACCTGTGATAGTGTGGAAAAACTACTTTTCGCACTTGTGTTAATGTTGAAAAACCACTTTTCGCACTTGTGTTAGTGTTGAAAAACCACTTTTCGCACTTGTGTTGGTGCAGGAAACCACTTTTGCACTTGTATTAGTGTGGAAAAAACACTTTTTGCTCTTGTGATAGTGTTGAAAAACCACTTTTCGCACTTATGTTAGTGTTGAAAAACCATCTTTCGCACTTGTGTTGGTGCAGGAAACCACTTTTGCACTTGTATTAGTGTGGAAAAAACACTTTTTGCACTTGGGATAGTGTTGAAAAACCACTTTTTGCACTTGTGTTGGTGCAGGAAACCACTTTTGCACTTGCATTAGTGTGGAAAAACCACTTTTCGCACTTGTGTTAGTGTTGAAAAAACACTTTTCGCACTTGTGTTAGTGTTGAAAAACCACTTTTCGCACTTGTGTTGGTGCAGGAAACCACTTTTGCACTTGTATTAGTGTGGAAAAAACACTTTTTGCACTTGTGATAGTGTTGAAAAACCACTTTTCGCACTTGCGTTAGTGTTGAAAAACCACTTTTCGCACTTGTGTTAGTGTTGAAAAACCACTTTTCACACTTGTGTTGGTGCAGGAAACCACTTTTGCACTTGTATTAGTGTGGAAAAAACACTTTTTGCACTTGTGATAGTGTTGAAAAACCACTTTTCGCACTTGTCTTAATGTTGAAAAACCACTTTTCGCACTTGTGTTGGTGGAGGAAACCACTTTTGCACTTGTATTAGTGTGGAAAAAACACTTTTGCACTTGTGATAGTGTTGAAAAACCACTTTTCGCACTTGTGTTAGTGTTGAAAAACCACTTTTCGCACTTGTATTGGTGCAGGAAACCACTTTTGCACTTGTATTAGTGTGGAAAAAACACTTTTTGCACTTGTGATAGTGTTGAAAAACCACTTTTCGCACTTGTGTTAGTGTTGAAAAACCACTTTTCGCACTTGTGTTGGTGCAGGAAACCACTTTTGCACGTGTATTAGTGTGGAAAAACCACTTTTCGCACTTGTGTTAGTGTTGAAAAACCACTTTTCGCACTTGTGTTAGTGTTGAAAAACCACTTTTCGCACTTGTGTTGGTGTTGAAAAACCACTTTTCGCACTTGTGTTAGTGTTGAAAAACCACTTTTCGCACTTGTGTTGGTGCAGGAAACCACTTTTGCACTTGTATTAGTGTGGAAAAAACACTTTTCGCACTTGTGTTAGTGTTGAAAAACCACTTTTCGCACTTATGTTAGTGTTGAAAAACCACTTTTCGCCCTTGTGTTGGTGCAGGAAACCACTTTTGCACTTGTATTAGTGTGGAAAAAACACTTTTTGCACTTGTGATAGTGTTGAAAAACCACTTTTCACACTTGTGTTAGTGTTGAAAAACCACTTTTCGCACTTGTGTTGGTGCAGGAAACCACTTTTGCACTTGTATTAGTGTGGAAAAACCACTTTTCGCACTTGTGTTAGTGTAGAAAATCCACTTTTCGCACTTGTGTTAGTGTTGAAAAACCACTTTTCGCGCTTATGTTAGTGTTGAAAAACCACTTTTCGCACTTGTGTTGGTGCAGGAAACCACTTTTGCACTTGTATTAGTGTGGACAATCCACTTTTCGCACTTGTGTTAGTGATGAAAAACCACTTTTCGCACTTGTGTTAGTGTTGAAAAACCACTTTTCGCACTTGTGTTGGTGCAGGAAACCACTTTTGCACCTGTATTAGTGTGGACAATCCACTTTTCGCACTTGTGTTAGTGATGAAAAACCACTTTTCGCACTTGTGTTAGTGTTGAAAAACCACTTTTCGCACTTGTGTTAGTGTTGAAAAACCACTTTTTGCACTTGTGATGGTGTTGAAAATCCACTTTTTGCACTTGTGTTGGTGTGGAAAATCCACTTTTCGCACTTGTGTTAGTGTTGAAAAACCACTTTTTGCACTTATGTTAGTGTTGAAAAACCACTTTTCGCACTTGTGTTAGTGTTGAAAATCCACTTTTCGCACTTGTGTTAGTGTTGAAAAACCACTTTTCGCACTTGTGTTGGTGCAGGAAACCACTTTTGCACTTGTATTAGTGTGGAAAAACCACTTTTCGCACTTATGTTAGTGTTGAAAAACCACTTTTTGCACTTGTGTTAGTGTTGAAAATCCACTTTTCGCACTTATGTTAGTGTTGAAAAACCACTTTTCGCACTTGTGTTGGTGCAGGAAACCACTTTTGCACTTGTGTTAGTGTTGAAAAACCACTTTTCACACTTGTGTTAGTGTTGAAAAACCACTTTTCCCACTTGTGTAAGTGTTGAAAAACCACTTTTCGCACTTGTGTTGGTGCAGGAAACCACTTTTGCACTTGTATTAGTGTGGAAAAAACACTTTTTGCACTTGTATTAGTGTGGAAAAAACACTTTTTGCACTTGTGATCGTGTTGAAAAACCACTTTTCGCACTTGTGTTAGTGTTGAAAACCCACTTTTCGCACTTGTGTTGGTGCAGGAAACCACATTTGCACTTGTATTAGTGTGGAAAAACCACTTTTTGCACTTGTGATAGTGTTGAAAAACCACTTTTCACACTTGTGTTAGTGTTGAAAAACCACTTTTCGCACTTGTGTTGGTGCATGAAACCACTTTTGCACTTGTATTAGTGTGGAAAAAACACTTTTTGCACTTGTGATAGTGTTGAAAAACCACTTTTCGCACTTGCGTTAGTGTTGAAAAACCACTTTTCGCACTTGTGTTAGTGTTGAAAAACCACTTTTCGCACTTGTGTTGGTGCAGGAAACCACTTTTGCACTTGTATTAGTGTGGAAAAAACACTTTTTGCACTTGTGATAGTGTTGAAAAACCACTTTTCGCACTTGTCTTAATGTTGAAAAACCACTTTTCGCAATTGCGTTAGTGTTGAAAAACCACTTTTCGCACTTGTGTTAGTGTTGAAAAACCACTTTTCGCACTTGTGTTGGTGCAGGAAACCACTTTTGCACTTGTATTAGTGTGGAAAAAACACTTTTTGCACTTGTGATAGTGTTGAAAAACCACTTTTCGCACTTGTCTTAATGTTGAAAAACCACTTTTCGCACTTGTGTTGGTTGAGGAAACCACTTTTGCACTTGTATTAGTGTGGAAAAAACACTTTTGCACTTGTGATAGTGTTGAAAAACCACTTTTCGCACTTGTGTTAGTGTTGAAAAACCACTTTTCGCACTTGTGTTGGTGCATGAAACCACTTTTGCACTTGTATTAGTGTGGAAAAAACACTTTTTGCACTTGTGATAGTGTTGAAAAACCACTTTTCGCACTTGTGTTAGTGTTGAAAAACCACTTTTCGCACTTGTGTTGGTGCAGGAAACCACTTTTGCACTTGTATTAGTGTGGAAAAACCACACTTTGCACATGTGTTAGTGTTGAAAAACCACTTTTAGCACTTGTGTTGGTGCAGGAAACCACTTTTGCACTTGTATTAGTGTGGAAAAAACACTTTTTGCACTTGTGATAGTGTTGAAAAACCACTTTTTGCACTTGTGTTAGTGTTGAAAAACCACTTTTCGCACTTGCGTTGGTGCAGGAAACCACTTTTGCACTTGTATTAGTGTGGAAAACCCACTTTTCGCACTTGTGATAGTGTTGAAAACCACTTTTCGCACTTGTGTTAGTGTTGAAAAACCACTTTTCGCACTTGTGTTGGTGCAGGAAACCACTTTTGCACTTGTATTAGTGTGGAAAAACCACTCTTTGCACATGTGTTAGTGTTGAAAAACCACTTTTCGCACTTGTGTTGGTGCAGGAAACCACTTTTGCACTTGTATTAGTGTGGAAAAAACACTTTTTGCACTTGTGATAGTGTTGAAAAACCACTTTTTGCACTTGTGTTAGTGTTGAAAAACCACTTTTCGCACTTGTGTTGGTGCAGGAAACCACTTTTGCACTTGTATTAGTGTGGAAAAACCACTTTTTGCACTTGTGATAGTGTTGAAAAACCACTTTTCGCACTTGTGTTAGTGTTGAAAAACCACTTTTCGCACTTGTGTTGGTGCATGAAACCACTTTTGCACTTGTATTAGTGTGGAAAAAACACTTTTTGCACTTGTGATAGTGTTGAAAAACCACTTTTCGCACTTGTGTTAGTGTTGAAAAACCACTTTTCGCACTTGTGTTGGTGCAGGAAACCACTTTTGCACTTGTATTAGCGTGGAAAAACCACGCTTTGCACATGTGTTAGTGTTGAAAAACCACTTTTCGCACTTGTGTTGGTGCAGGAAACCACTTTTGCACTTGTATTAGTGTGGAAAAAACACTTTTTGCACTTGTGATAGTGTTGAAAAACCACTTTTTGCACTTGTGTTAGTGTTGAAAAACCACTTTTCGCACTTGTGTTGGTGCAGGAAACCACTTTTGCACTTGTATTAGTGTGGAAAACCCACTTTTCGCACTTGTGATAGTGTTGAAAAACCACTTTTCGCACTGGTGTTGGTGAAGGAAACCACTTTTGCACTTGTGTTAGTGTTGAAAAACCACTTTTCGCACTTGTGTTAGTGTTGAAAAACCACTTTTCGCACTTGTGTTGGTGCAGGAAACCACTTTTGCACTTGTATTAGTGTGGAAAAAACACTTTTCGCACTTGTGTTATTGTTGAAAATCCACTTTTCGCACTTGTGTTAGTGCAGGAAACCACTTTTGCACTTGTATTAGTGTGGAAACCCCACTTTTTGCACTTGGGATAGTGTTGAAAAACCACTTTTCGCACTTTTATTAGTGTGGAAAAAACACTTTTTACACTTGTGATAGTGTGGAAAAACCACTTTTCGCACTTGTGTTAGTGTTGAAAAACCACTTTTCGCACTTGTGTTGGTGCAGTAAACCACTTTTGCACTTGTATTAGTGTGGAAAAAACACTTTTTGCACTTGTGATAGTGTTGAAAAACCACATTTCGCACTTGTGTTAGTGTGGAAAAAACACTTTTCGCACTTGTGTTGGTGCAGGAAGCCACTTTTCGCACTTGTGTTGGTGCAGGAAACCACTTTTGCACTTGTATTAGTGTGGAAAAACCAATTTTGCACTTGTGATCGTGTTGAAAAACCACATTTCGCACTTGTGTTAGTGTTGAAAAACCACTTTTCGCACTTGTGTTGGTGCAGGAAACCACTTTTGCACTTGTATTAGTGTGGAAAAAACACTTTTTGCACTTGTGATAGTGTTGAAAAACCACTTTTTGCACTTGCGTTAGTGTTGAAAAACCACTTTTCGCACTTGTGTTGGTGCAGGAAACCACTTTTGCACTTGTATTAGTGTGGAAAAAACACTTTTTGCACTTGGGATAGTGTTGAAAAACCACTTTTCACACTTGTATTAGTGTGGAAAAAACACTTTTTGCACCTGTGATAGTGTGGAAAAACTACTTTTCGCACTTGTGTTAATGTTGAAAAACCACTTTTCGCACTTGTGTTAGTGTTGAAAAACCACTTTTCGCACTTGTGTTGGTGCAGGAAACCACTTTTGCACTTGTATTAGTGTGGAAAAAACACTTTTTGCTCTTGTGATAGTGTTGAAAAACCACTTTTCGCACTTATGTTAGTGTTGAAAAACCATCTTTCGCACTTGTGTTGGTGCAGGAAACCACTTTTGCACTTGTATTAGTGTGGAAAAAACACTTTTTGCACTTGGGATAGTGTTGAAAAACCACTTTTTGCACTTGTGTTGGTGCAGGAAACCACTTTTGCACTTGCATTAGTGTGGAAAAACCACTTTTCGCACTTGTGTTAGTGTTGAAAAAACACTTTTCGCACTTGTGTTAGTGTTGAAAAACCACTTTTCGCACTTGTGTTGGTGCAGGAAACCACTTTTGCACTTGTATTAGTGTGGAAAAAACACTTTTTGCACTTGTGATAGTGTTGAAAAACCACTTTTCGCACTTGCGTTAGTGTTGAAAAACCACTTTTCGCACTTGTGTTAGTGTTGAAAAACCACTTTTCACACTTGTGTTGGTGCAGGAAACCACTTTTGCACTTGTATTAGTGTGGAAAAAACACTTTTTGCACTTGTGATAGTGTTGAAAAACCACTTTTCGCACTTGTCTTAATGTTGAAAAACCACTTTTCGCACTTGTGTTGGTGGAGGAAACCACTTTTGCACTTGTATTAGTGTGGAAAAAACACTTTTGCACTTGTGATAGTGTTGAAAAACCACTTTTCGCACTTGTGTTAGTGTTGAAAAACCACTTTTCGCACTTGTATTGGTGCAGGAAACCACTTTTGCACTTGTATTAGTGTGGAAAAAACACTTTTTGCACTTTTGATAGTGTTGAAAAACCACTTTTCGCACTTGTGTTAGTGTTGAAAAACCACTTTTCGCACTTGTGTTGGTGCAGGAAACCACTTTTGCACGTGTATTAGTGTGGAAAAACCACTTTTCGCACTTGTGTTAGTGTTGAAAAACCACTTTTCGCACTTGTGTTAGTGTTGAAAAACCACTTTTCGCACTTGTGTTGGTGTTGAAAAACCACTTTTCGCACTTGTGTTAGTGTTGAAAAACCACTTTTCGCACTTGTGTTGGTGCAGGAAACCACTTTTGCACTTGTATTAGTGTGGAAAAAACACTTTTCGCACTTGTGTTAGTGTTGAAAAACCACTTTTCGCACTTATGTTAGTGTTGAAAAACCACTTTTCGCCCTTGTGTTGGTGCAGGAAACCACTTTTGCACTTGTATTAGTGTGGAAAAAACACTTTTTGCACTTGTGATAGTGTTGAAAAACCACTTTTCACACTTGTGTTAGTGTTGAAAAACCACTTTTCGCACTTGTGTTGGTGCAGGAAACCACTTTTGCACTTGTATTAGTGTGGAAAAACCACTTTTCGCACTTGTGTTAGTGTTGAAAATCCACTTTTCGCACTTGTGTTAGTGTTGAAAAACCACTTTTCGCGCTTATGTTAGTGTTGAAAAACCACTTTTCGCACTTGTGTTGGTGCAGGAAACCACTTTTGCACTTGTATTAGTGTGGACAATCCACTTTTCGCACTTGTGTTAGTGATGAAAAACCACTTTTCGCACTTGTGTTAGTGTTGAAAAACCACTTTTCGCACTTGTGTTGGTGCAGGAAACCACTTTTGCACCTGTATTAGTGTGGACAATCCACTTTTCGCACTTGTGTTAGTGATGAAAAACCACTTTTCGCACTTGTGTTAGTGTTGAAAAACCACTTTTCGCACTTGTGTTAGTGTTGAAAAACCACTTTTTGCACTTGTGATGGTGTTGAAAATCCACTTTTTGCACTTGTGTTGGTGTGGAAAATGCACTTTTCGCACTTGTGTTAGTGTTGAAAAACCACTTTTCGCACTTATGTTAGTGTTGAAAAACCACTTTTCGCACTTGTGTTAGTGTTGAAAATCCACTTTTCGCACTTGTGTTAGTGTTGAAAAACCACTTTTCGCACTTGTGTTGGTGCAGGAAACCACTTTTGCACTTGTATTAGTGTGGAAAAACCACTTTTCGCACTTATGTTAGTGTTGAAAAACCACTTTTTGCACTTGTGTTAGTGTTGAAAATCCACTTTTCGCACTTATGTTAGTGTTGAAAAACCACTTTTCGCACTTGTGTTGGTGCAGGAAACCACTTTTGCACTTGTGTTAGTGTTGAAAAACCACTTTTCACACTTGTGTTAGTGTTGAAAAACCACTTTTCCCACTTGTGTAAGTGTTGAAAAACCACTTTTCGCACTTGTGTTGGTGCAGGAAACCACTTTTGCACTTGTATTAGTGTGGAAAAAACACTTTTTGCACTTGTATTAGTGTGGAAAAAACACTTTTTGCACTTGTGATAGTGTTGAAAAACCACTTTTCGCACTTGTGTTAGTGTTGAAAACCCACTTTTCGCACTTGTGTTGGTGCAGGAAACCACATTTGCACTTGTATTAGTGTGGAAAAACCACTTTTTGCACTTGTGATAGTGTTGAAAAACCACTTTTCGCACTTGTGTTAGTGTTGAAAAACCACTTTTCGCACTTGTGTTGGTGCATGAAACCACTTTTGCACTTGTATTAGTGTGGAAAAAACACTTTTTGCACTTGTGATAGTGTTGAAAAACCACTTTTCGCACTTGCGTTAGTGTTGAAAAACCACTTTTCGCACTTGTGTTAGTGTTGAAAAACCACTTTTCGCACTTGTGTTGGTGCAGGAAACCACTTTTGCACTTGTATTAGTGTGGAAAAAACACTTTTTGCACTTGCGATAGTGTTGAAAAACCACTTTTCGCACTTGTCTTAATGTTGAAAAACCACTTTTCGCACTTGCGTTAGTGTTGAAAAACCACTTTTCGCACTTGTGTTAGTGTTGAAAAACCACTTTTCGCACTTGTGTTGGTGCAGGTAACCACTTTTGCACTTGTATTAGTGTGGCAAAAACACTTTTTGCACTTGTGATAGTGTTGAAAAACCACTTTTCGCACTTGTCTTAATGTTGAAAAACCACTTTTCGCACTTGTGTTGGTGGAGGAAACCACTTTTGCACTTGTATTAGTGTGGAAAAAACACTTTTGCACTTGTGATAGTGTTGAAAAACCACTTTTCGCACTTGTGTTAGTGTTGAAAAACCACTTTTCGCACTTGTATTGGTGCAGGAAACCACTTTTGCACTTGTATTAGTGTGGAAAAAACACTTTTTGCACATGTGATAGTGTTGAAAAACCACTTTTCGCACTTGTGTTAGTGTTGAAAAACCACTTTTCGCACTTGTGTTGGTGCAGGAAACCACTTTTGCACGTGTATTAGTGTGGAAAAACCACTTTTCGCACTTGTGTTAGTGTTGAAAAACCACTTTTCGCACTTGTGTTAGTGTTGAAAAACCACTTTTCGCACTTATGTTGGTGTTGAAAAACCACTTTTCGCACTTGTGTTAGTGTTGAAAAACCACTTTTCGCACTTGTGTTGGTGCAGGAAACCACTTTTGCACTTGTATTAGTGTGGAAAAAACACTTTTCGCACTTGTGTTAGTGTTGAAAAACCACTTTTCGCACTTATGTTAGTGTTGAAAAACCACTTTTCGCCCTTGTGTTGGTGCAGGAAACCACTTTTGCACTTGTATTAGTGTGGAAAAAACACTTTTTGCACTTGTGATAGTGTTGAAAAACCACTTTTCACACTTGTGTTAGTGTTGAAAAACCACTTTTCGCACTTGTGTTGGTGCAGGAAACCACTTTTGCACTTGTATTAGTGTGGAAAAACCACTTTTCGCACTTGTGTTAGTGTTGAAAATCCACTTTTCGCACTTGTGTTAGTGTTGAAAAACCACTTTTCGCGCTTATGTTAGTGTTGAAAAACCACTTTTCGCACTTGTGTTGGTGCACGAAACCACTTTTGCACTTGTATTAGTGTGGAAAAAACACTTTTTGCACTTGTGATAGTGTTGAAAAACCACTTTTCGCACTTGTGTTAGTGTTGAAAAACCACTTTTCGCACTTGTGTTGGTGCAGGAAACCACTTTTGCACCTGTATTAGTGTGGACAATCCACTTTTCGCACTTGTGTTAGTGATGAAAAACCACTTTTCGCACTTGTGTTAGTGTTGAAAAACCACTTTTCGCACTTGTGTTAGTGTTGAAAAACCACTTTTTGCACTTGTGATGGTGTTGAAAATCCACTTTTTGCACTTGTGTTGGTGTGGAAAATCCACTTTTCGCACTTGTGTTAGTGTTGAAAAACCACTTTTCGCACTTATGTTAGTGTTGAAAAACCACTTTTCGCACTTGTGTTAGTGTTGAAAATCCACTTTTCGCACTTGTGTTAGTGTTGAAAAACCACTTTTCGCACTTGTGTTGGTGCAGGAAACCACTTTTGCACTTGTATTAGTGTGGAAAAACCACTTTTCGCACTTATGTTAGTGTTGAAAAACCACTTTTTGCACTTGTGTTAGTGTTGAAAATCCACTTTTCGCACTTATGTTAGTGTTGAAAAACCACTTTTCGCACTTGTGTTGGTGCAGGAAACCACTTTTGCACTTGTATTAGTGTGGAAAAAACACTTTTTGCACTTGTGTTAGTGTTGAAAAACCACTTTTCACACTTGTGTTAGTGTTGAAAAACCACTTTTCCCACTTGTGTAAGTGTTGAAAAACCACTTTTCGCACTTGTGTTGGTGCAGGAAACCACTTTTGCATTTGTATTAGTGTGGAAAAAACACTTTTTCCACTTGTATTAGTGTGGAAAAAACACTTTTTGCACTTGTGATAGTGTTGAAAAACCACTTTTCGCACTTGTGTTAGTGTTGAAAACCCACTTTTCGCACTTGTGTTGGTGCAGGAAACCACATTTGCACTTGTATTAGTGTGGAAAAACCACTTTTTGCACTTGTGATAGTGTTGAAAAACCACTTTTCGCACTTGTGTTAGTGTTGAAAAACCACTTTTCGCACTTGTGTTGGTGCATGAAACCACTTTTGCACTTGTATTAGTGTGGAAAAAACACTTTTTGCACTTGTGATAGTGTTGAAAACCACTTTTCGCACTTGTGTTAGTGTTGAAAAACCACTTTTCGCACTTGTGTTGGTGCAGGAAACCACTTTTGCACTTGTATTAGTGTGGAAAAACCACTCTTTGCACATGTGTTAGTGTTGAAAAAACCACTTTTCGCACTTGTGTTGGTGCAGGAAACCACTTTTGCACTTGTATTAGTGTGGAAAAAACACTTTTTGCACTTGTGATAGTGTTGAAAAACTACTTTTTGCACTTGTGTTAGTGTTGAAAAACCACTTTTCGCACTTGTGTTGGTGCAGGAAGCCACTTTTGCACTTGTATTAGTGTGGAAAACCCACTTTTCGCACTTGTGATAGTGTTGAAAAACCACTTTTCGCACTGGTGTTGGTGAAGGAAACCACTTTTGCACTTGTGTTAGTGTTGAAAAACCACTTTTCGCACTTGTGTTAGTGTTGAAAAACCACTTTTCGCACTTGTGTTGGTGCAGGAAACCACTTTTGCACTTGTATTAGTGTGGTAAAAACACTTTTCGCACTTGTGTTATTGTTTAAAATCCACTTTTCGCACTTGTGTTAGTGCAGGAAACCACCTTTGCACTTGTATTAGTGTGGAAAACCCACTTTTTGCACTTGGGATAGTGTTGAAAAACCACTTTTTGCACTTTTATTAGTGTGGAAAAAACACTTTTTGCACTTGTGATAGTGTGGAAAAACCACTTTTCGCACTTGTGTTAGTGTTGAAAAACCACTTTTCGCACTTGTGTTGGTGCAGGAAACCACTTTTGCACTTGTATTAGTGTGGAAAAAACACTTTTTGCACTTGTGATAGTGTTGAAAAACCACATTTCGCACTTGTGTTAGTGTGGAAAAAACACTTTTCGCACTTGTGTTGGTGCAGGAAACCACTTTTCGCACTTGTGTTGGTGCAGGAAACCACTTTTGCACTTGTATTAGTGTGGAAAAACCAATTTCGCACTTGTGATAGTGTTGAAAAACCACATTTCGCACTTGTGTTAGTGTTGAAAAACCACTTTTCGCACTTGTGTTGGTGCAGGAAACCACTTTTGCACTTGTATTAGTGTGGAAAAAACACTTTTTGCACTTGTGATAGTGTTGAAAAACCACTTTTTGCACTTGCGTTAGTGTTGAAAAACCACTTTTCGCACTTGTGTTGGTGCAGGAAACCACTTTTGCACTTGTATTAGTGTGGAAAAAACACTTTTTGCACTTGGGATAGTGTTGAAAAACCACTTTTCACACTTGTATTAGTGTGGAAAAAACACTTTTTGCACTTGTGATAGTGTGGAAAAACTACTTTTCGCACTTGTGTTAATGTTGAAAAACCACTTTTCGCACTTGTGTTAGTGTTGAAAAACCATTTTTCGCACTTGTGTTGGTGCAGGAAACCACTTTTGCACTTGTATTAGTGTGGAAAAAACACTTTTTGCTCTTGTGATAGTGTTGAAAAACCACTTTTCGCACTTATGTTAGTGTTGAAAAACCACTTTTCGCACTTGTGTTGGTGCAGGAAACCACTTTTGCACTTGTATTAGTGTGGAAAAAACACTTTTTGCACTTGGGATAGTGTTGAAAAACCACTTTTTGCACTTGTGTTGGTGCAGGAAACCACTTTTGCACTTGCATTAGTGTGGAAAAACCACTTTTCGCACTTGTGTTAGTGTTGAAAAAACACTTTTCGCACTTGTGTTAGTGTTGAAAAACCACTTTTCGCACTTGTGTTGGTGCAGGAAACCACTTTTGCACTTGTATTAGTGTGGAAAAAACACTTTTTGCACTTGTGATAGTGTTGAAAAACCACTTTTCGCACTTGCGTTAGTGTTGAAAAACCACTTTTCGCACTTGTGTTAGTGTTGAAAAACCACTTTTCGCACTTGTGTTGGTGCAGGAAACCACTTTTGCACTTGTATTAGTGTGGATAAAACACTTTTTGCACTTGTGATAGTGTTGAAAAACCACTTTTCGCACTTGTCTTAATGTTGAAAAACCACTTTTCGCACTTGTGTTGGTGGAGGAAACCACTTTTGCACTTGTATTAGTGTGGAAAAAACACTTTTGCACTTGTGATAGTGTTGAAAAACCACTTTTCGCACTTGTGTTAGTGTTGAAAAACCACTTTTCGCACTTGTATTGGTGCAGGAAACCACTTTTGCACTTGTATTAGTGTGGAAAAAACACTTTTTGCACTTGTGATAGTGTTGAAAAACCACTTTTCGCACTTGTGTTAGTGTTGAAAAACCACTTTTCGCACTTGTGTTGGTGCAGGAAACCACTTTTGCACGTGTATTAGTGTGGAAAAACCACTTTTCGCACTTGTGTTAGTGTTGAAAAACCACTTTTCGCACTTGTGTTAGTGTTGAAAAACCACTTTTCGCACTTGTGTTGGTGTTGAAAAACCACTTTTCGCACTTGTGTTAGTGTTGAAAAACCACTTTTCGCACTTGTGTTGGTGCAGGAAACCACTTTTGCACTTGTATTAGTGTGGAAAAAACACTTTTCGCACTTGTGTTAGTGTTGAAAAACCACTTTTCGCACTTATGTTAGTGTTGAAAAACCACTTTTCGCCCTTGTGTTGGTGCAGGAAACCACTTTTGCACTTGTATTAGTGTGGAAAAAACACTTTTTGCACTTGTGATAGTGTTGAAAAACCACTTTTCACACTTGTGTTAGTGTTGAAAAACCACTTTTCGCACTTGTGTTGGTGCAGGAAACCACTTTTGCACTTGTATTAGTGTGGAAAAACCACTTTTCGCACTTGTGTTAGTGTTGAAAATCCACTTTTCGCACTTGTGTTAGTGTTGAAAAACCACTTTTCGCGCTTATGTTAGTGTTGAAAAACCACTTTTCGCACTTGTGTTGGTGCAGGAAACCACTTTTGCACTTGTATTAGTGTGGAAAAAACACTTTTTGCACTTGTGATAGTGTTGAAAAACCACTTTTCGCACTTGTGTTAGTGTTGAAAAACCACTTTTCGCACTTGTGTTGGTGCAGGAAACCACTTTTGCACCTGTATTAGTGTGGACAATCCACTTTTCGCACTTGTGTTAGTGATGAAAAACCACTTTTCGCACTTGTGTTAGTGTTGAAAAACCACTTTTCGCACTTGTGTTAGTGTTGAAAAACCACTTTTTGCACTTGTGATGGTGTTGAAAATCCACTTTTTGCACTTGTGTTGGTGTGGAAAATCCACTTTTCGCACTTGTGTTAGTGTTGAAAAACCACTTTTCGCACTTATGTTAGTGTTGAAAAACCACTTTTCGCACTTGTGTTAGTGTTGAAAATCCACTTTTCGCACTTGTGTTAGTGTTGAAAAACCACTTTTCGCACTTGTGTTGGTGCAGGAAACCACTTTTGCACTTGTATTAGTGTGGAAAAACCACTTTTCGCACTTATGTTAGTGTTGAAAAACCACTTTTTGCACTTGTGTTAGTGTTGAAAATCCACTTTTCGCACTTATGTTAGTGTTGAAAAACCACTTTTCGCACTTGTGTTGGTGCAGGAAACCACTTTTGCACTTGTGTTAGTGTTGAAAAACCACTTTTCACACTTGTGTTAGTGTTGAAAAACCACTTTTCCCACTTGTGTAAGTGTTGAAAAACCACTTTTCGCACTTGTGTTGGTGCAGGAAACCACTTTTGCACTTGTATTAGTGTGGAAAAAACACTTTTTGCACTTGTATTAGTGTGGAAAAAACACTTTTTGCACTTGTGATAGTGTTGAAAAACCACTTTTCGCACTTGTGTTAGTGTTGAAAACCCACTTTTCGCACTTGTGTTGGTGCAGGAAACCACATTTGCACTTGTATTAGTGTGGAAAAACCACTTTTTGCACTTGTGATAGTGTTGAAAAACCACTTTTCGCACTTGTGTTAGTGTTGAAAAACCACTTTTCGCACTTGTGTTGGTGCATGAAACCACTTTTGCACTTGTATTAGTGTGGAAAAAACACTTTTTGCACTTGTGATAGTGTTGAAAAACCACTTTTCGCACTTGCGTTAGTGTTGAAAAACCACTTTTCGCACTTGTGTTAGTGTTGAAAAACCACTTTTCGCACTTGTGTTGGTGCAGGAAACCACTTTTGCACTTGTATTAGTGTGGAAAAAACACTTTTTGCACTTGTGATAGTGTTGAAAAACCACTTTTCGCACTTGTCTTAATGTTGAAAAACCACTTTTCGCACTTGCGTTAGTGTTGAAAAACCACTTTTCGCACTTGTGTTAGTGTTGAAAAACCACTTTTCGCACTTGTGTTGGTGCAGGTAACCACTTTTGCACTTGTATTAGTGTGGAAAAAACACTTTTTGCACTTGTGATAGTGTTGAAAAACCACTTTTCGCACTTGTCTTAATGTTGAAAAACCACTTTTCGCACTTGTGTTGGTGGAGGAAACCACTTTTGCACTTGTATTAGTGTGGAAAAAACACTTTTGCACTTGTGATAGTGTTGAAAAACCACTTTTCGCACTTGTGTTAGTGTTGAAAAACCACTTTTCGCACTTGTATTGGTGCAGGAAACCACTTTTGCACTTGTATTAGTGTGGAAAAAACACTTTTTGCACTTGTGATAGTGTTGAAAAACCACTTTTCGCACTTGTGTTAGTGTTGAAAAACCACTTTTCGCACTTGTGTTGGTGCAGGAAACCACTTTTGCACGTGTATTAGTGTGGAAAAACCACTTTTCGCACTTGTGTTAGTGTTGAAAAACCACTTTTCGCACTTGTGTTAGTGTTGAAAAACCACTTTTCGCACTTATGTTGGTGTTGAAAAACCACTTTTCGCACTTGTGTTAGTGTTGAAAAACCACTTTTCGCACTTGTGTTGGTGCAGGAAACCACTTTTGCACTTGTATTAGTGTGGAAAAAACACTTTTCGCACTTGTGTTAGTGTTGAAAAACCACTTTTCGCACTTATGTTAGTGTTGATAAACCACTTTTCGCCCTTGTGTTGGTGCAGGAAACCACTTTTGCACTTGTATTAGTGTGGAAAAAACACTTTTTGCACTTGTGATAGTGTTGAAAAACCACTTTTCACACTTGTGTTAGTGTTGAAAAACCACTTTTCGCACTTGTGTTGGTGCAGGAAACCACTTTTGCACTTGTATTAGTGTGGAAAAACCACTTTTCGCACTTGTGTTAGTGTTGAAAATCCACTTTTCGCACTTGTGTTAGTGTTGAAAAACCACTTTTCGCGCTTATGTTAGTGTTGAAAAACCACTTTTCGCACTTGTGTTGGTGCACGAAACCACTTTTGCACTTGTATTAGTGTGGAAAAAACACTTTTTGCACTTGTGATAGTGTTGAAAAACCACTTTTCGCACTTGTGTTAGTGTTGAAAAACCACTTTTCGCACTTGTGTTGGTGCAGGAAACCACTTTTGCACGTGTATTAGTGTGGAAAAACCACTTTTCGCACTTGTGTTAGTGTTGAAAAACCACTTTTCGCACTTGTGTTAGTGTTGAAAAACCACTTTTCGCACTTGTGTTGGTGTTGAAAAACCACTTTTCGCACTTGTGTTAGTGTTGAAAAACCACTTTTCGCACTTGTGTTGGTGCAGGAAACCACTTTTGCACTTGTATTAGTGTGGAAAAAAACACTTTTCGCACTTGTGTTAGTGTTGAAAAACCACTTTTCGCACTTATGTTAGTGTTGAAAAACCACTTTTCGCCCTTGTGTTGGTGCAGGAAACCACTTTTGCACTTGTATTAGTGTGGAAAAAACACTTTTTGCACTTGTGATAGTGTTGAAAAACCACTTTTCACACTTGTGTTAGTGTTGAAAAACCACTTTTCGCACTTGTGTTGGTGCAGGAAACCACTTTTGCACTTGTATTAGTGTGGAAAAACCACTTTTCGCACTTGTGTTAGTGTTGAAAATCCACTTTTCGCACTTGTGTTAGTGTTGAAAAACCACTTTTCGCGCTTATGTTAGTGTTGAAAAACCACTTTTCGCACTTGTGTTGGTGCAGGAAACCACTTTTGCACTTGTATTAGTGTGGAAAAAACACTTTTTGCACTTGTGATAGTGTTGAAAAACCACTTTTCGCACTTGTGTTAGTGTTGAAAAACCACTTTTCGCACTTGTGTTGGTGCAGGAAACCACTTTTGCACCTGTATTAGTGTGGACAATCCACTTTTCGCACTTGTGTTAGTGATGAAAAACCACTTTTCGCACTTGTGTTAGTGTTGAAAAACCACTTTTCGCACTTGTGTTAGTGTTGAAAAACCACTTTTTGCACTTGTGATGGTGTTGAAAATCCACTTTTTGCACTTGTGTTGGTGTGGAAAATCCACTTTTCGCACTTGTGTTAGTGTTGAAAAACCACTTTTCGCACTTATGTTAGTGTTGAAAAACCACTTTTCGCACTTGTGTTAGTGTTGAAAATCCACTTTTCGCACTTGTGTTAGTGTTGAAAAACCACTTTTCGCACTTGTGTTGGTGCAGGAAACCACTTTTGCACTTGTATTAGTGTGGAAAAACCACTTTTCGCACTTATGTTAGTGTTGAAAAACCACTTTTTGCACTTGTGTTAGTGTTGAAAATCCACTTTTCGCACTTATGTTAGTGTTGAAAAACCACTTTTCGCACTTGTGTTGGTGCAGGAAACCACTTTTGCACTTGTGTTAGTGTTGAAAAACCACTTTTCACACTTGTGTTAGTGTTGAAAAACCACTTTTCCCACTTGTGTAAGTGTTGAAAAACCACTTTTCGCACTTGTGTTGGTGCAGGAAACCACTTTTGCACTTGTATTAGTGTGGAAAAAACACTTTTTGCACTTGTATTAGTGTGGAAAAAACACTTTTTGCACTTGTGATAGTGTTGAAAAACCACTTTTCGCACTTGTGTTAGTGTTGAAAACCCACTTTTCGCACTTGTGTTGGTGCAGGAAACCACATTTGCACTTGTATTAGTGTGGAAAAACCACTTTTTGCACTTGTGATAGTGTTGAAAAACCACTTTTCGCACTTGTGTTAGTGTTGAAAAACCACTTTTCGCACTTGTGTTGGTGCATGAAACCACTTTTGCACTTGTATTAGTGTGGAAAAAACACTTTTTGCACTTGTGATAGTGTTGAAAAACCACTTTTCGCACTTGCGTTAGTGTTGAAAAACCACTTTTCGCACTTGTGTTAGTGTTGAAAAACCACTTTTCGCACTTGTGTTGGTGCAGGAAACCACTTTTGCACTTGTATTAGTGTGGAAAAAACACTTTTTGCACTTGTGATAGTGTTGAAAAACCACTTTTCGCACTTGTCTTAATGTTGAAAAACCACTTTTCGCACTTGCGTTAGTGTTGAAAAACCACTTTTCGCACTTGTGTTAGTGTTGAAAAACCACTTTTCGCACTTGTGTTGGTGCAGGTAACCACTTTTGCACTTGTATTAGTGTGGAAAAAACACTTTTTGCACTTGTGATAGTGTTGAAAAACCACTTTTCGCACTTGTCTTAATGTTGAAAAACCACTTTTCGCACTTGTGTTGGTGGAGGAAACCACTTTTGCACTTGTATTAGTGTGGAAAAAACACTTTTGCACTTGTGATAGTGTTGAAAAACCACTTTTCGCACTTGTGTTAGTGTTGAAAAACCACTTTTCGCACTTGTATTGGTGCAGGAAACCACTTTTGCACTTGTATTAGTGTGGAAAAAACACTTTTTGCACTTGTGATAGTGTTGAAAAACCACTTTTCGCACTTGTGTTAGTGTTGAAAAACCACTTTTCGCACTTGTGTTGGTGCAGGAAACCACTTTTGCACGTGTATTAGTGTGGAAAAACCACTTTTCGCACTTGTGTTAGTGTTGAAAAACCACTTTTCGCACTTGTGTTAGTGTTGAAAAACCACTTTTCGCACTTATGTTGGTGTTGAAAAACCACTTTTCGCACTTGTGTTAGTGTTGAAAAACCACTTTTCGCACTTGTGTTGGTGCAGGAAACCACATTTGCACTTGTATTAGTGTGGAAAAAACACTTTTCACACTTGTGTTAGTGTTGAAAAACCACTTTTCGCACTTATGTTAGTGTTGATAAACCACTTTTCGCCCTTGTGTTGGTGCAGGAAACCACTTTTGCACTTGTATTAGTGTGGAAAAAACACTTTTTGCACTTGTGATAGTGTTGAAAAACCACTTTTCACACTTGTGTTAGTGTTGAAAAACCACTTTTCGCACTTGTGTTGGTGCAGGAAACCACTTTTGCCCTTGTATTAGTGTGGAAAAACCACTTTTCGCACTTGTGTTAGTGTTGAAAATCCACTTTTCGCACTTGTGTTAGTGTTGAAAAACCACTTTTCGCGCTTATGTTAGTGTTGAAAAACCACTTTTCGCACTTGTGTTGGTGCACGAAACCACTTTTGCACTTGTATTAGTGTGGAAAAAACACTTTTTGCACTTGTGATAGTGTTGAAAAACCACTTTTCGCACTTGTGTTAGTGTTGAAAAACCACTTTTCGCACTTGTGTTGGTGCAGGAAACCACTTTTGCACCTGTATTAGTGTGGACAATCCACTTTTCGCACTTGTGTTAGTGATGAAAAACCACTTTTCGCACTTGTGTTAGTGTTGAAAAACCACTTTTCGCACTTGTGTTAGTGTTGAAAAACCACTTTTTGCACTTGTGATGGTGTTGAAAATCCACTTTTTGCACTTGTGTTGGTGTGGAAAATCCACTTTTCGCACTTGTGTTAGTGTTGAAAAACCACTTTTCGCACTTGTGTTAGTGTTGAAAATCCACTTTTCGCACTTGTGTTAGTGTTGAAAAACCACTTTTCGCACTTGTGTTGGTGCAGGAAACCACTTTTGCACTTGTATTAGTGTGGAAAAACCACTTTTCGCACTTATGTTAGTGTTGAAAAACCACTTTTTGCACTTGTGTTAGTGTTGAAAATCCACTTTTCGCACTTATGTTAGTGTTGAAAAACCACTTTTCGCACTTGTGTTGGTGCAGGAAACCACTTTTGCACTTGTATTAGTGTGGAAAAAACACTTTTTGCACTTGTGTTAGTGTTGAAAAACCACTTTTCACACTTGTGTTAGTGTTGAAAAACCACTTTTCCCACTTGTGTAAGTGTTGAAAAACCACTTTTCGCACTTGTGTTGGTGCAGGAAACCACTTTTGCATTTGTATTAGTGTGGAAAAAACACTTTTTCCACTTGTATTAGTGTGGAAAAAACACTTTTTGCACTTGTGATAGTGTTGAAAAACCACTTTTCGCACTTGTGTTAGTGTTGAAAACCCACTTTTCGCACTTGTGTTGGTGCAGGAAACCACATTTGCACTTGTATTAGTGTGGAAAAACCACTTTTTGCACTTGTGATAGTGTTGAAAAACCACTTTTCGCACTTGTGTTAGTGTTGAAAAACCACTTTTCGCACTTGTGTTAGTGTTGAAAAACCACTTTTCGCACTTGTGTTAGTGTTGAAAAACCACTTTTCGCACTTGTGTTGGTGCAGGAAACCACTTTTGCACTTGTATTAGTGTGGAAAAACCACTCTTTGCACATGTGTTAGTGTTGAAAAACCACTTTTCGCACTTGTGTTGGTGCAGGAAACCACTTTTGCACTTGTATTAGTGTGGAAAAAACACTTTTTGCACTTGTGATAGTGTTGAAAAACTACTTTTTGCACTTGTGTTAGTGTTGAAAAACCACTTTTCGCACTTGTGTTGGTGCAGGAAGCCACTTTTGCACTTGTATTAGTGTGGAAAACCCACTTTTCGCACTTGTGATAGTGTTGAAAAACCACTTTTCGCACTGGTGTTGGTGAAGGAAACCACTTTTGCACTTGTGTTAGTGTTGAAAAACCACTTTTCGCACTTGTGTTAGTGTTGAAAAACCACTTTTCGCACTTGTGTTGGTGCAGGAAACCACTTTTGCACTTGTATTAGTGTGGTAAAAACACTTTTCGCACTTGTGTTATTGTTGAAAATCCACTTTTCGCACTTGTGTTAGTGCAGGAAACCACTTTTGCACTTGTATTAGTGTGGAAAACCCACTTTTTGCACTTGGGATAGTGTTGAAAAACCACTTTTTGCACTTTTATTAGTGTGGAAAAAACACTATTTGCACTTGTGATAGTGTGGAAAAACCACTTTTCGCACTTGTGTTAGTGTTGAAAAACCACTTTTCGCACTTGTGTTGGTGCAGGAAACCACTTTTGCACTTGTATTAGTGTGGAAAAAACACTTTTTGCACTTGTGATAGTGTTGAAAAACCACATTTCGCACTTGTGTTAGTGTGGAAAAAAACACTTTTCGCACTTGTGTTGGTGCAGGAAACCACTTTTCGCACTTGTGTTGGTGCAGGAAACCACTTTTGCACTTGTATTAGTGTGGAAAAACCAATTTCGCACTTGTGATAGTGTTGAAAAACCACATTTCGCACTTGTGTTAGTGTTGAAAAACCACTTTTCGCACTTGTGTTGGTGCAGGAAACCACTTTTGCACTTGTATTAGTGTGGAAAAAACACTTTTTGCACTTGTGATAGTGTTGAAAAACCACTTTTTGCACTTGCGTTAGTGTTGAAAAACCACTTTTCGCACTTGTGTTGGTGCAGGAAACCACTTTTGCACTTGTATTAGTGTGGAAAAAACACTTTTTGCACTTGGGATAGTGTTGAAAAACCACTTTTCACACTTGTATTAGTGTGGAAAAAACACTTTTTGCACTTGTGATAGTGTGGAAAAACTACTTTTCGCACTTGTGTTAATGTTGAAAAACCACTTTTCGCACTTGTGTTAGTGTTGAAAAACCATTTTTCGCACTTGTGTTGGTGCAGGAAACCACTTTTGCACTTGTATTAGTGTGGAAAAAACACTTTTTGCTCTTGTGATAGTGTTGAAAAACCACTTTTCGCACTTATGTTAGTGTTGAAAAACCACTTTTCGCACTTGTGTTGGTGCAGGAAACCACTTTTGCACTTGTATTAGTGTGGAAAAAACACTTTTTGCACTTGGGATAGTGTTGAAAAACCACTTTTCGCACTTGTGTTAGTGTTGAAAAAACACTTTTCGCACTTGTGTTAGTGTTGAAAAACCACTTTTCGCACTTGTGTTGGTGCAGGAAACCACTTTTGCACTTGTATTAGTGTGGAAAAAACACTTTTTGCACTTGTATTAGTGTGGAAAAAACACTTTTTGCTCTTGTGATAGTGTTGAAAAACCACTTTTCGCACTTATGTTAGTGTTGAAAAACCACTTTTCGCACTTGTGTTGGTGCAGGAAACCACTTTTGCACTTGTATTAGTGTGGAAAAAACACTTTTTGCACTTGCATTAGTGTGGAAAAACCACTTTTCGCACTTGTGTTAGTGTTGAAAAAACACTTTTCGCACTTGTGTTAGTGTTGAAAAACCACTTTTCGCACTTGTGTTGGTGCAGGAAACCACTTTTGCACTTGTATTAGTGTGGAAAAAACACTTTTTGCACTTGTGATAGTGTTGAAAAACCACTTCTCGCACTTGCGTTAGTGTTGAAAAACCACTTTTCGCACTTGTGTTAGTGTTGAAAAACCACTTTTCGCACTTGTGTTGGTGCAGGAAACCACTTTTCCACTTGTATTAGTGTGGAAAAAACACTTTTTGCACTTGAGATAGTGTTGAAAATCGACTTTTTGCACTTGTGATAGTTTTGGAAAACCACTTTTCGCACTTGTGTTAGTGTTGAAAAACCACTTTTCGCACTTGTGTTAGTTTTGGAAAACCACTTTTCGCACTTGTGTTAGTGTTGAAAAACCACTTTTCGCACTTGTGTTGGTGCAGGAAACCACATTTGCACTTGTATTAGTGTGAAAAAACCACTTTTCGCACTTGTGTTAGTGTTGAAAAACCACTTTTCGCACTTGTGTTAGTGTTGAAAAACCACTTTTCGCACTTGTGTTGGTGCAGGAAACCACTTTTGCACTTGTA